>NW_007228066.1:0-2047 GCF_000164805.1 Carlito syrichta
GTTAATTAGTACAAAACAAGCTGGGGTGGAGGGGGGTTGTAAAGCAATGACAAGAGAAACCAGTTCTGTCCTTGGCTGGGTAGTTGAACTGCTAGAAAAACATGAGGTTTAGGCAGTGTTAAACCGGCTGCTCATCGGGTACATTAAATCCATGTTGTGTCCTTTCATATCCCTCTCTTGTTATTTTAAAATATTCTTATTTGTACCTGGGAACAGGGACCAGGGTCAGGCTTCTGTAGCTACTTCCTGCAGAACAGGGGCCATAGAGGTGTCCCTACCTGTCTAGAGCAAGAGAAGGGGATGAGAGGACAGAGACCACAGAGTTGCCAAGTGTCTTTAATATCTGTATACAAAAACACTGTCTTTGGTGTCCGGTAAAATGTAACTATGAATAGTTACCCCAATGGCCTTGATACCGACTATAGAAGGCCAGGCTGTTTCTACTGTTGTACCCGTAAACTCCTGAATCCATATGTGGATGTCCCCACAACTTGTCTTCAAGCTTCTTGGGTTTTGTGATAAGAATTTATGAACAGTTATAAGGGGTTTTGTTACTAACGACTTTAGCAAGAAAACACAGCTACTTTAAGAAAATTCTCACAATGATTAATATGCTAGAGGGTGAAGCCCAGGCAATCTCTACTCCAGAAATAGGACATTGACATCTCTCAGCTTTTGATGAGAGAATTGGAATGGTATTGACCTTCTGACAGAGAAATATGACCCCAAAGTTCATCAAAAATAATTAGTTATAATTTAAAACAACAAGTCATGTTGGATGAGTAATCCTTGTGCCTTGAAGAAGATCTTAAAGTCATTAGCAATTGGCACTGAAAAGCACTATGGCTGATCACAACCTGCTGTGAGTGACTGAGATACCATTTGAGGTTTGTACAATGAATGTTGCTTACACAAATAGTTTACTTGGTTTGTAGGCAGTTCAGGAGGAAGGTATGGGGTAGGTATGGCTCCAGAAACTTTTGTGTCTTACCCTATCCTAGAGAGACTGAACTGAGAACTTGAAAAGTTCAAGTGTTACAATTTTAAAAGCAAAATGTTATGACACAGGATCACAGGTCATTGTAAAAGTTGCTTATTTAGCCAGTGTTAGTTCTAAAGATTTTGAAAAGTACAAAAACTTTGCTTTTTAATAGAGGAGATTTTTTTTTTTTTGAAAGTAGGATTTATTGAGAAGATAGAAAAGCTCCCACAGTGGGAGAGGACCCAAGGGGTTGCCCAATAAAGGAGATTTTAAACAATGAAAACCATCAAACACATGGGGAGGTGGGGCTAACAGAATTCGTCTCTTCTGCCTCCCTCTGTTGTTCTTTGGAGAAAATTATTTTGGTGATTGTTAATTAAGAGGTTCATGTTTTGGTTTCTGAGTAGCATTTTGTCCTAGTATTAGTGCAATTTATACTGATGGTAAATTTATAGAAGTAACTAAATTTTGTAAACTTTGTTGTTCACAGAATTCCTTTCGCATATTTCTTTCCACAAACCTTCCACATACCATTCTATGACATGCTCATACCATTTTTTTTCCCACAAACTAGAACATTTTACTCTTGTCCTATACTTTCCTCCCTTCAAATAACCAGTCATTTTATGATAGAAGAAAAATGTACCATACAGGATCTTTTCCTATACAAATTATTATTTTTTTCCTTTATATCCTTCCTTACCAAAAACATAACTTTATACCAACAACTTTATTACATCGTTCCTTTGCTTTCTGGCTTCTTTCTTTTCATAGATCACTTTTTTGTATTTATACTTTGAATTAACCTTTAGGAACTTTTGATTAACATAAGGCTGTATGGTTCCAACATGGATGGCCAGGACCAAATGGCTGGCACTTATGTTAATTAAGAAATTCATTTGGGTTCCAGTGCCCCAACATTCACCTTGGTTTGTTGGGGTGATAATGAGCCAGTGCCAGGCACTTTAGCAGATTTCCAGGCCTCCTTAAGTGGCCACATTTTCTGAGCCAGGTGTTTTCTCCTCTCTTCAGAAGAGAGTGCACCCGCTCTCCAATGGTTTTCTG
>NW_007228067.1:0-409 GCF_000164805.1 Carlito syrichta
ACAGATATAGATAGATTGATAGATAAATAAATGGATAGATGGATAGGTGATAACTGGATAGAATAATAGATGGATGGATAGGCAGGCAGAAAAATAGATAATAGATTGATGAATGGATAGATAGATAGATAGAGACAGATAATAGAGGGATAGATAATAGATGGATGGATGGATGAATATATTGATAATAGATGGATGATAACTAGACAGATGATAGATAAATGGATGATAACTAGATAGATTAATGGATAGATAACTCAATAGAGAGATGATAGATAATGGACAGACAGATAAGTAGATCTATAATAGATAGATGGATGAATGGATGAATAATAATTAGATGGATAATGATGACAGATAGATGAGTAGATAGACAAATAGAGGATGAATAGATGAGGATAACTAGTTA
>NW_007228068.1:0-438 GCF_000164805.1 Carlito syrichta
GAAAGAAAGAAAAAAGGATGACCACACACTTTCCAAAACAACAGCAGAGTACAGAATCAACAGAGCATGCAGTGCAACAAGAAACTTGAAAACATACACATACATTAACACCAAAAACAATAGAAAACAAGCAAACAAAGAAAAAACTATATAAGAACCTCATGACAAGGATAAACAATCATATTTCAATAATCAGCCTGAATGTGAATGAACTAAATGCACCACTGAAAAGACACAGAATGACAAACTGGATAAGAAACCATGACCCAATTATTTGCTGCATCCAGGAGACTAATCTCACCAGAGGGACACACACAGACTCAAAGTTAAAGGATAGAAAACGAGTCTCCAGGCAAATGGATCACAAAAGAAGGCAAGAGTTTTGATCTTAATATCAGACAAAACAACATTTAAGCTATCAAAAATTTTAAAAGATGG
>NW_007228069.1:0-1789 GCF_000164805.1 Carlito syrichta
TATCTAATTTAGCCTGAAACTAGAAACAACCAAAATGTCTCTCAATAGGTAAGTGATTAAACAAACTGTGGTGCATCCATACCATGGAATATTACTCAGCAATTTTTTAAAAAGAACTATTTGCAACACTTGGATCGAGCTCAAGGGCATTATGCTGAGTGAAAAAAAAAAACAGATCTAGAAAGTTCACATACTATATTATTTCATTTACATAGCATTCGTGAAATGACAAAATTACAGAAACGAAAAACAGATGGTAGTTGCCAGGGTTAGGGATGCTATGAAAAGAGAGACTCTAACTATAAAGAGAGAGACCCTAACTATAAAGAGAGAGACCAAGGAAGATCCTTGTGGGGAAGGAACTACTCTGTATCTTGACTATCTACATGTGATAAAATAACATGAAACCGTACACACACATTGAACCAATGTCAGTTTCCTATGAATCACTGGGGAGACTGGGAGAAGGAAACATGAGACCTCTCTGTACTAGCTCTTACAACTTCCTGCAAAATCTGTAATTTTCTTTAAAATAAAGATTTTTAAAAATAAAAAAAACTATATGGTGCTCATTTGTACTGCTGCAGTATTACTCCAGAACGACTGCCACACTCTCTCCCCTTAGATGGGTCCCCTAATCTGTACTCCCTCACTCACAGCGTGTCCTGGAAACTTTAGTTCAGTCCTGTATACATTCATTCTGCTATTCCAGAGTCTATTCACTTCAGGAAGTTCTGGCAGCCACATCCCTGTGGGTTTGACAGGGGTAAATCACCACCCTCGACCTCATTCAGAAGCATGGTTTCAGAAGGATGGAAAAATCTTTTCACTCTCCTAAAGTTCTCATGTTGGTGAATGATGGTTACTGCTGTGGTCAGTTCAAGCAAGTATGTAAGAATTAGGAAGCCGCAGCCCAATACAGGAAGGAAATGCGGTGTGGTAGAGAAAATACTCGCTTGAGCACTGGAAGCCTAAGTTAACCGTTTGTGTCACCCTGGCCAAATCACTTAGTCGCCTCATCTGTTAAATATGGAGGCTTCACTAGGGAACTTGTGGTGTCTGCCTGCCATAAAATACCACTGATCTCAAAGCACGATCAGAGAGAATTTCCGAGAAAAATCATATTACCCTGATGTCTTGAAAGTCAGAAAACTAGTTCTAGAATGTATCCTACATTTAACCATCACTCCCTGTGACCGATATTTTATGGAACATCATCCCCAGTGTGAACAAGTCCCAAACGAAAGGGAAACTCTTCAGGAAGTCTTATAGAAAGAAAGTGACAAACCTTTTCAAGGCAGCATTCCAACCACATCTTCAGTTTAAATGATCCTTCGCTCAACACATAGTTGTTCTTTCGGGGATGGGAGGTGGGGGGGATGTGTTCTGTTATTTAGATTTATCTTCCCTATTCATTTGATTCATTCAGATATTCACTTGGCTGACAGCTCAGGGCAACTCGGAAAAGGGTTGCACTGGCTGGCAACAATCAAAGCAAAGACATTTCCTGTGCCTGCATCCTTTGGGGCCACTCCTGCTGTTGGAGTGAAAGAATTTAAGAAAAGATTTTCTTTTTTTTTTTCATTCAAGGAAGCAAAAGATCCTAAGCCTGTGAATGAGCTGAGGACATTTCTCCAAAGGAATCAATGAAAAACAATAAAGGGTCATTTGGCAACATGCGAACGTTTTGGAATAAAAAACAGAATCTCCAGCAACCTACTTTGGAGTTTTTGTTTTATTGTGCATTTATTTCCTCTCTGTTTTCTTTGAGACTATTTGAGGAAAAAAA
>NW_007228070.1:0-2046 GCF_000164805.1 Carlito syrichta
AAAAAAAAAAACAGATCTAGAAAGTTCACATACTATATTATTTCATTTACATAGCATTCGTGAAATGACAAAATTACAGAAACGAAAAACAGATGGTAGTTGCCAGGGTTAGGGATGCTATGAAAAGAGAGACTCTAACTATAAAGAGAGAGACCCTAACTATAAAGAGAGAGACCAAGGAAGATCCTTGTGGGGAAGGAACTACTCTGTATCTTGACTATCTACATGTGATAAAATAACATGAAACCGTACACACACATTGAACCAATGTCAGTTTCCTATGAATCACTGGGGAGACTGGGAGAAGGAAACATGAGACCTCTCTGTACTAGCTCTTACAACTTCCTGCAAAATCTGTAATTTTCTTTAAAATAAAGATTTTTAAAAATAAAAAAAACTATATGGTGCTCATTTGTACTGCTGCAGTATTACTCCAGAACGACTGCCACACTCTCTCCCCTTAGATGGGTCCCCTAATCTGTACTCCCTCACTCACAGCGTGTCCTGGAAACTTTAGTTCAGTCCTGTATACATTCATTCTGCTATTCCAGAGTCTATTCACTTCAGGAAGTTCTGGCAGCCACATCCCTGTGGGTTTGACAGGGGTAAATCACCACCCTCGACCTCATTCAGAAGCATGGTTTCAGAAGGATGGAAAAATCTTTTCACTCTCCTAAAGTTCTCATGTTGGTGAATGATGGTTACTGCTGTGGTCAGTTCAAGCAAGTATGTAAGAATTAGGAAGCCGCAGCCCAATACAGGAAGGAAATGCGGTGTGGTAGAGAAAATACTCGCTTGAGCACTGGAAGCCTAAGTTAACCGTTTGTGTCACCCTGGCCAAATCACTTAGTCGCCTCATCTGTTAAATATGGAGGCTTCACTAGGGAACTTGTGGTGTCTGCCTGCCATAAAATACCACTGATCTCAAAGCACGATCAGAGAGAATTTCCGAGAAAAATCATATTACCCTGATGTCTTGAAAGTCAGAAAACTAGTTCTAGAATGTATCCTACATTTAACCATCACTCCCTGTGACCGATATTTTATGGAACATCATCCCCAGTGTGAACAAGTCCCAAACGAAAGGGAAACTCTTCAGGAAGTCTTATAGAAAGAAAGTGACAAACCTTTTCAAGGCAGCATTCCAACCACATCTTCAGTTTAAATGATCCTTCGCTCAACACATAGTTGTTCTTTCGGGGATGGGAGGTGGGGGGGATGTGTTCTGTTATTTAGATTTATCTTCCCTATTCATTTGATTCATTCAGATATTCACTTGGCTGACAGCTCAGGGCAACTCGGAAAAGGGTTGCACTGGCTGGCAACAATCAAAGCAAAGACATTTCCTGTGCCTGCATCCTTTGGGGCCACTCCTGCTGTTGGAGTGAAAGAATTTAAGAAAAGATTTTCTTTTTTTTTTTCATTCAAGGAAGCAAAAGATCCTAAGCCTGTGAATGAGCTGAGGACATTTCTCCAAAGGAATCAATGAAAAACAATAAAGGGTCATTTGGCAACATGCGAACGTTTTGGAATAAAAAACAGAATCTCCAGCAACCTACTTTGGAGTTTTTGTTTTATTGTGCATTTATTTCCTCTCTGTTTTCTTTGAGACTATTTGAGGAAAAAAACTCTTCTTGGCAACTTTTTTTTTAAACTAATATATCTCATTTCATATGACCTAAACTAATTTAGAAAAAAAGAATATGAGAGGTGTGCGGACTGTCTGAGCCCAAGAGAACAGCCTGGACAACATGGTGAGACCCCGTCTCCACCAAAAAAATAAATAAATAAATAAAGTGGGGCATGGTGGCATGCACATGTAGACCCAGATACTTAGTAGGCTGAGGCGGGAGCACCACCTGAGCCCAGGGGGTTGAGGCTGTGGTGAGCTGTGATCTTGCTACTGCCTGGGTAACAAAGTTAAGACCCTAACTCAAAAAAAAAATATATATATATATCACAGCTGGGAGGAAATTCAGAGATTACCTACACCAACTCCTCATTACTGCTTAGTAAATTGAAGCTCAAAAACATAAAATGATGTAT
>NW_007228071.1:0-705 GCF_000164805.1 Carlito syrichta
ACCTCATTTTTTAAGATGAGGCAATTGAAGCATAGAGAAGTTAGTAGACCAGTTCGAGGACACACATCTAATTCAGATCAGTCAGATTTCTGCATGCAAGGCTTAACCAATATGCTTCTTGGAGCTACGGACTTTTAATTACTTAGCTATTCTTTCAAAACTTTATGCCAGTATTTTCTTTAGTAATAACAAGAATTCTAGAATTCTCAATCTAATATTCAGCTTAAAGAGGAAGTGGACTTTAAGCAAAAGTATCCTGCTATCAGAAATTCAAACAAGGTGTATCACCTTATGAGGAAACATATCAAGAACAATGTCGTGAGACTGAGCCTTTCAAGGTTTTAACCAACTTGTGGCTCTGTGGACTGAAACCCACTATGAACCGAACTACATAAGCTCAATAGAGATACACAATCTTTTCTTCCTAGCCCCTCTGCAAAAATTAGGGTGGCCAGTAAAAGTCTCCTCATAACTAAGCAAGCAGTCTTACACTTTTTTCTGCATTCCTGCCCCCATTATTTTTAAGTTCTACTTTCAAGGATGTACACATGAACTGGCTACATTGTCTCCTACAATGGAGATGAGGAACATGTGTGTCTTTATCAGATCCACCGTATATGTAGAGACACTCTAGCCAGCCATTACCAGCTGTGTGTCCTCGCTGCATTTCCTCATCTATAAATCAGAGTAGTAAATCCCCACTTG
>NW_007228072.1:0-722 GCF_000164805.1 Carlito syrichta
TTTTACTGAACTATTTCTTATCAAGCATTCAAAAAAGACTCCGTGAATATCATATCCTTGTACTATGGTGATGGTAGAAGTTGTGGTTATCATTAGGAGACTAATAACAAAACTAGAGTGATATCACTTGGATAATTGATCAGGGCATTTAATGACTGTCAAAAAGAATAGTTCTGAATTAACCATTCCAAATGAAGATCATTACTTGGGCTGCATGCCCCAAACTAAATTTCTTCTAATCAATTTTGACATTCCTATAACTGGTAGTTAATGTGCCCTAGTGAGTTCCTCAGAGACCCCATAAAATAAAATCAACTAAAACATTTTTAAGAGCCAGGCTCGATGGTTCAGCCTGTAATCACATGCCTTTAAGGGGCTGAGATGAGTGGATTGCCTGAGTCTGCGGGTTCGAGACCCGCACGGGCAACTTGGCGAGACCTCATCTCTACAATAAATCAAAAATTAGCTGGGCGTGGTAGCGTGTACCTGTAGTTCCAGCTACTTGGAAGGCTGAGGCGGAAGGATTGCCGGAGCCCAGCAGGTGGAGGCTGCGGTGGCCGGGAGCGGCCACTGCACTCCAGTCTGGGCGACAGAGTGAGACTCCAACTCAAAAAAAAATTTTTTAAGAACTTCCTGTGGTTGTAGAAAATCATCAAGAACAGCTCCTTTGGAAATGTTTCAAGTCCAAGTCGTATCATCCATGCTTGATGATGTGGAACCAC
>NW_007228073.1:0-694 GCF_000164805.1 Carlito syrichta
GGATGGATAAAATAAATAAAAAAATGAAACAGAAAGGTTTCAGGCAGCAGAAGGTGAGAGAGAAAGCCTAGCTGCCCCCATCAGTGACAAGCAGACAGTCTCTTGGAGACTGAGTTCTGAGCTCCTCAGCCACCAGGATAGAAAGTGGGCACTCACTCGGTAAAATTCACCCCGAAGAGCCACGCTGAGCGGGCCCATGAGCCGCTCACCTGCATGGGGTTGATCTGCACTGAGCGCTCGAAGCACTGCACACACTCCCGAAGCTCCTTGTTCCGGAGGTGCAGCAGGGCTTTGCAGCGCTGTGCCCGTGCGCTGCGGTGTCGGGACAGCTCCCAGGCCTTGTCGTAGCAAGCGTGGTCCCCGAGGACATCGCCCAGTAAACAGTACAAGCTTGGTGTTTCTTTTTTCTTCAGCTCTTGCCTGAGGATTTCTTCTGCCTAGAAATGACAGAAATAACGAAATTGCTTAATTGTGACCAGTGGCTATTTTTTAGCACATATGACACCTTTTGTCTCACACACCCCAACACCGTTTCTTCAATGTTTGAGACTTCTCATTTATTTCACACACTTAGGACACAGGCTACATGAGACAAGATCTGCAGGAAATAAACCTAGGCATGTCTCAGAGAGAGATACTGTGAGTTTGGCTCCTGACCAGTGCAAAAAAGCTAGTATTGCCACAAAGTGGGTCA
>NW_007228074.1:0-709 GCF_000164805.1 Carlito syrichta
ATTTAGTTCAGTGATTTTTTTTTCCCCAGGATGACCCAAATTGAGATGTCACAAGAATCAGAATAGAGAGGAGAGAATAGATTGGAGAGGTATTTAGGAGGTAGAAAGGATAGGATTTGAAAATGGAAGTGGTGAGGGAAACCTAGAATGATTTTCAGGTTTAACCTTTCAGTGATTCCAAGACTTCTGGTGTCATTAACCAGATAATATGTTTTTACACATTGAATTTGAAGTGCCTGTGGCATATCTACCTGGAAATATGAACCTACAGCAAAGACAGATGACCTAATGTATAAATCTGAGTGTCCTGGGCTCATGGGTGTTAGCTGAAAGCCATGGAAGAAGATGAGAAGAAAAAAGGAGTCCCAATGTAGCTTTGGGACTCCTGCATTCAAAGGGGAGCTAAGGAAGGTCTAGTCAGTCAAGTAGGAGAAATATCAAGAAAGGATATCACAGAAGTTAAGAAAGAAGAGAAGGAAGGAGTGGTTAACGGTACCAAATAGTATCAAATGTTACAGAAAGGTCAAGAAAGAAACCTTATGAATATATATAATTATATGTAATCTTTAGAGATAGACATTATTAACATATAGAGGTACACATATATATATTCCAGGTTTTAATTTTTTTTTTTTTTTTTTTGAGTTGGGAGTTTCACTCTGTTGCCCAGACTGGAGTGCAGTGGCCGCTTTCCGGCCACCACAGCCTC
>NW_007228075.1:0-836 GCF_000164805.1 Carlito syrichta
GAGGAGTGGAATGGAATGGAATAGAAAGGAATAGTTTGGAAGGGAGAGGAATGGAATGGACTGGAGAGGAATGGAAAGGAGAGAAATGGAAGAGAATGGAATGAAATGTTATAGAGAATAATGGAAAGGATGGGAATTGAATGGAGAGAAAAAGAATGGAGTAGAATGGAATAGAACTGAATGGAATGGAAGGGAGAGGAATGGAGTGACATGGAGGGAATTGTAAGGGAATGTAGTGGAATGAAATGGAATGGCATGGAATGCAGTAGAATGGAGAAGAATGCAGTTGAATGGAGAGGAATGGAATGGAAAGGAAAGAATAGAACGGAATGAAATGGAATGGAGAGGAATGGAATGGAATAAAGAGGAATGGAATGAAATAGAGAGGAATGAAATGGAATGGAGCAAACTGGAATGAAATGGAGAGGAATGAAATGGAGAGGAATGGAATGGAGACGATTGGAATGCAATTGAATGGAGAGGAAGGGATTATACTTGAATGGAATGGAATGAATGGAATTGAGAAGAATGGAATAGAATTAACTGCAATGGAATGGAGAGGAATAGAGAGGAAAGAAATGGAGTGGAGTGGATTAGAATGGAGTTGAATGGAGAGAAATGGAATAGAGTGAATGGAATGGAGAAGAATCGATTGGAATGTAATGGAGAGGAATGGAATGGTGAGGTATAGAATGGATTGGAAAGGAATGGAAAGGAATGGAATGTAATGGAGGGGAATGTAATGTAATGGAGAGGAATGGAAAGGAATGGAATGGAGAGGAATGAAAAGGAATGGAGTGGAGAAGAATGGAATGGAGAGGAATTGATGAAAAAGA
>NW_007228076.1:0-557 GCF_000164805.1 Carlito syrichta
GTGAGCATGCCACTGCACTCCAGCCCGGGCAATGGAGTGAGACTCCAACTCAAAAAAAAATAAAAATAAAAATAAAATAAATAGAAAATAAAAGCAGCAATGCTATCAAGGTGTGGAACTCTTGCTCTCTGTCTCTTTTCAGGACACATGGTCCAGTCTTTCAGGGTTACACTTTGTTTGATTAGACAGACACATGCAAACACACAACTAATAAGAAGAAAGCCTGTCGCAAACATTACAGAATTGGTACAAACCAAAAATATGCTTTAAGAACCTGGAGGAAGAAGAGATGTAGCACTGAATGAGGAAGGCCTTATGGAAAAAAAGCAAAAGGAGAAAGGACAAGGGAGAATTCTTGAAAGAAGTACAATTTGGAAGACAGGGACATGACAGGAAAGGAGTATGGGAAGGGCAAAGCCACAGAGAAAAAACTGTATGTTCTCACCTCAGGGACTTGGCACATGCTGTTCCTTCTGCTTGAATTGCCTTGCCCTAGATACATACATGGTTCACCTCCTCACTTTTTTCAAGTTTTTGCTCAAAAACTTCTCCCTCAG
>NW_007228077.1:0-573 GCF_000164805.1 Carlito syrichta
GATTAATCTAGACATGCTTGTGGGCCAAGGAGAATACTCCACCCAAGAGGTGCAGATTTTATATCCCCAAGCTGCGTATGGTCAGTTCAGTGAAGCGACATCGGGAGCATGGCGTCAATTACTGTCAGTTGAAGTTAAGACAAAGCAGCTTTCGAAAATACATCAGGGACCTGATAAGCATCACCAAGATTTTGCATCTAGATTGTTGCAGGTTGTAGGTCGAATAGCGGTAGATGAAGAGTTGGGGACTCTTGGTAAAACAACTGACCTATGTAAATGCCCATTCTGCCTGCCAAGCAGCCATTCATCCCTATCATAAAAAAGGGGATTTAACAGAGTATATTCGCTTGTGTGCTGATATTGGGCCTGTCTATATGCAAGGGATGGCTATAGCTGCAGCTTTACAAGGTACTCCTCTCCACAAAAATTTTAATGGAAGAACCCAAGGCACCTGCTTTAACTGTGGGCAAATGGGCCATTTCAGTAGGGAATGCCCTGCGCAGAATTCCTATACAGGACCACCCCCCAGAAGGGGTCGCCCTACATCTATGTGCCCATGATGCAAGCGAGGTA
>NW_007228078.1:0-526 GCF_000164805.1 Carlito syrichta
CACCAAGATTTTGCATCTAGATTGTTGCAGGTTGTAGGTCGAATAGCGGTAGATGAAGAGTTGGGGACTCTTGGTAAAACAACTGACCTATGTAAATGCCCATTCTGCCTGCCAAGCAGCCATTCATCCCTATCATAAAAAAGGGGATTTAACAGAGTATATTCGCTTGTGTGCTGATATTGGGCCTGTCTATATGCAAGGGATGGCTATAGCTGCAGCTTTACAAGGTACTCCTCTCCACAAAAATTTTAATGGAAGAACCCAAGGCACCTGCTTTAACTGTGGGCAAATGGGCCATTTCAGTAGGGAATGCCCTGCGCAGAATTCCTATACAGGACCACCCCCCAGAAGGGGTCGCCCTACATCTATGTGCCCATGATGCAAGCGAGGTATTCACTGGGCTAATGAACACCATTCCAGGATGGATGCAAACGGAAATCCCCTGTCGGGAAACTTCTGGAGGGGCCAGCAATTGGGGCTATGTCCATTTACTCCCTGGTGGCAGCCCTTCTAGCTGCAACAAGTC
>NW_007228079.1:0-334 GCF_000164805.1 Carlito syrichta
GTTCCATTCCATTCCTCTCAATTTCATTCCTTTCCATTCTATTCCAATCCATTCCATTTCACTCCATTCCACTCAACTCCAATCCGTTCCACTCCTTTCCCTTCCATTCGTTTCCTGTATATTCCATTACATTCCATTCAATACTCCCCATTAAATTCCACTCCATTCCGTTCCATTCCATTCCATTCAATTCCTCTCCTTTCCATCGCAATACTTTCCATTCCATTCCATTCCATTCCTGTCAAATCCCTTCCTCTCATTTCCTTTCTAATCCATTCCTCTCCCTACATTGCATTCCATTCCATTCCCGCCACTACATTCCACTCCTTTTTTT
>NW_007228080.1:0-900 GCF_000164805.1 Carlito syrichta
CAATACTCCCCATTAAATTCCACTCCATTCCGTTCCATTCCATTCCATTCAATTCCTCTCCTTTCCATCGCAATACTTTCCATTCCATTCCATTCCATTCCTGTCAAATCCCTTCCTCTCATTTCCTTTCTAATCCATTCCTCTCCCTACATTGCATTCCATTCCATTCCCGCCACTACATTCCACTCCTTTTTTTACATTCCTCTCTATTCCATTCTTGTCCATTCCTCTATATTCCATTCCATTCCTTGCAATTCCTCCCCATTTCTTTCCATTTCATTCTTCTACATTCTTTTTCATTTCATTCCTTTCCAATCCATTACTTTCAACTCCATTCAGTTACTTTCTACTCCATTCCATTCCATTCCCCTTCACTCCATTCCATTCCTCCCCATTCCATTCCATTCCTTCCCATTGTATCCCACTCCATTCTATTCCATTTCACTGCATTCCATTCTATTCCTCTCCATTCCTCCCCATTCCATTCCTCTCCATTCCATTTTATTCCATCCATCTCCATTTCATTTCTCACCCTTCCTCCCCATTCCATTCCTCTCCATCCTTCTCCATCCCATTTTATTCCATTTACCTCCATTCCATTCCTCGCATTTCCATTCCATTCCATTCCTTTCCATTCCACTCCATTCCTTTCCATTCAATTCAATTCCATTCCTCTCCTTTCCATTCCTCTCCATTCCATTCCTATCCATTCCCTGACAATTCATTCCATTCCTCTCCATTCCATTTCATTCTATTACTCTAAATACTATTACTTTCTCTTCAATTCCATTCCATTCCTCGCCATTCTTTTGCATTTCATTCAAATCCAGTCCATGCCACTCCATTCCTCTCCAATCAAATCCATTATATCCCATTCCATTCCATTCTACTCCTTTCCAT
>NW_007228081.1:0-379 GCF_000164805.1 Carlito syrichta
CATTTACCTCCATTCCATTCCTCGCATTTCCATTCCATTCCATTCCTTTCCATTCCACTCTATTCCTTTCCATTCAATTCAATTCCATTCCTCTCCTTTCCATTCCTCTCCATTCCATTCCTATCCATTCCCTGACAATTCATTCCATTCCTCTCCATTCCATTTCATTCTATTACTCTAAATACTATTACTTTCTCTTCAATTCCATTCCATTCCTCGCCATTCTTTTGCATTTCATTCAAATCCAGTCCATGCCACTCCATTCCTCTCCAATCAAATCCATTATATCCCATTCCATTCCATTCTACTCCTTTCCATTCCTTTCGATTCCATTCCAATCCTCCAAATTCCATTCCATTCGTTTCTGTTCCATTCCATT
>NW_007228082.1:0-750 GCF_000164805.1 Carlito syrichta
ATTCCTTTCCATTCAATTCAATTCCATTCCTCTCCTTTCCATTCCTCTCCATTCCATTCCTATCCATTCCCTGACAATTCATTCCATTCCTCTCCATTCCATTTCATTCTATTACTCTAAATACTATTACTTTCTCTTCAATTCCATTCCATTCCTCGCCATTCTTTTGCATTTCATTCAAATCCAGTCCATGCCACTCCATTCCTCTCCAATCAAATCCATTATATCCCATTCCATTCCATTCTACTCCTTTCCATCCCTTTCGATTCCATTCCAATCCTCCAAATTCCATTCCATTCGTTTCTGTTCCATTCCATTCCATTCCTCTCCATTCTTCTCCTTTCCATTCTTTTCCATCACACTACTTTCCAATCCATTTTATTCCACTCCAATCCTCTCCAATCCATTCCTCTCCATTCCACTCGAATCCATTCTCCTAAATTTCACTCCATTCCATTCCATTCCACTCCAATCCATTCCTCTCCATTCCACTCCATTCCATTCCTCTACATTCCGTTCCATTCCATTCTATTTCTCTACTTTCCATTCCATTCCATTCTATCCTTCACCATTCCGTTTCATTCCTTTCCATTCCATTACTTTCCACTCCACTCCACTCCATTCCATACCAAACCTCTCCATGCCTTTCCATTGCATTGCATTCCATTCCATTCCTCTCCATTCCATTCCACTGCATTCTATTCCATTCAGTTCCTCTCCACTCCATTCCATTGCATTCCTTTCCATTCC
>NW_007228083.1:0-628 GCF_000164805.1 Carlito syrichta
CCATTCCATTGCACTCCTTTCCATTCCATTCCACTCAGTTTCATTCCATTCCATTCCATTCTTTTTCTCTCCATTATATTCCATTCCATTATATTGCACTCAATTACTCTGCATTCCATTCCATTTCCATCTTCTCCATTCCATTTTATTCCATTGCATTCCACTCCACTTCCCTCCACTCCATTCCATTGCATTCCATTCCATACCACTCCATTCAATTCCGTTCCACTCAAATCCATTCTATTCCTCTCCATTCCATTCCATTCCTCCCCATTCCATTCCTCTCCATTCCTATCCCTTCTATTTCTCTCCTTACCTCTCCATTCCATTGCATTCCTCTTCATTCCATTCTTCTCCCTTCCATTCCTCTCCATTCCATTACAACTATTCCCTTCTCTCCATTACATTGAATTACATTCCTCCTCTTTCTATTCCTTTTCATTCCTCTCCATTCCCTTCCATTTAAGTCCATTTTATTTGATTCCATTCCACTCTACACCACACCATTCCATTTCATTCCATTCCATTCCTCTACATTCTTCTATTCCTCTACATTCCATTCCATTCCTCCCCATTTCATTCCTCTCCTTTCCATTCTATTGCACTCTATTCCATTCCATTGCTCTCC
>NW_007228084.1:0-921 GCF_000164805.1 Carlito syrichta
TGACAATGAATGTCAGACTGCCTCTCCCTGATGAACCTTATTTACGCTCAAAGTGGAATAACCAGAATAGATCTTAGCAGGGGTTCATCCAAGAATATCTGTGTCTACAAGTGAGATGGAAAATTTCTGAACACTCAAGAAAGCCTCATGTCTATTATTTGAATGCCTTACTTTTTTTCCACTTCTAATCAAAGCTTAAATTTTGAAAACACCCACGTCAAAGCACATAGACAAATATATTTAGAGTCTTTAAGCAAGTCCAAGGAATTTGGGTTTTGTATTAGTGGGTTATATTTTCTTAGAAAACAAATTCATTTGGTCAATCTACGACTTTTGGTGAGCACCTATTATGTGCAAGTTTTATGTTACTATTCCCACATGTGACCTAAGAGCATAAGATTTATCACCTGCTTGAATATGAAGAGAACAAGAAAAATGGAAAAGAAAACAACCCAAAACTCAGATAACCTCAGTATTCAATTGCTTTGGATATGCAAAGTAGTAAGCTTTGACTCAGTCATTCAACGTGTACTTGTTGTAGCCCAAATACTTCCTAATATCTAACCCAAATTCTTCATGCTATACCGTAAATTATATTTTTTCAAATTGTCTTTGTGGAGAATAACTATTTGCCAGCTTTCATAGAATTCATTTCAATTTAAGCAGTAGTGATTGAGTGCTTATTACATGCCAGAAGCTTATAACGAAGAATAAATTAAGATAACTATATAATCAAGTAAAACAACTAAGTTTATCCTAGTTTAACTTTAACTATGTTTAGTTTTTATCTTAGATAAAGTTTAACTAAGATAAACTTATAACTAAGGACAAGAAGTTGGATAATTATGGTCTCCATCCTATCAGCAAAAGACCAGTATGCTACTACATACTAAACTAGTATGAAGAAAGGCAGCAGAAAAA
>NW_007228085.1:0-1628 GCF_000164805.1 Carlito syrichta
TTTTTTTTTTTTAAGTTGGAGTCTCACTCCATTGCCTAGGCTAGAGTGCAATAGCACACACAACCACTCCAGCATCGACCTGCAGGGCTCCGGCGATTCTTTCGCCTCAGCCTTCCAAGTAACCACAACTACAGCCCGGCTAACTTTCTTGATTTATTGTAGAGATGAGGTCTCACCATGTTGCCCAGGCTAGTCTCAAACCCACGGGTCTCTCGCCTCAGCCTCCCAAAGTGCTGGGATTACAGACCTGAGCCACCATGCCCAGCCTCAAAAAATGTTTTAAAGAAGAGGAGGTCAGAGGCACGAGTGATTCAAAGAAGTACAGTTGGCAGAAAACAATGGCGGGAGCTCCTCAGAGGACATTTCCTACTATAGTTAAAACCAATGACTAGGATTCACATCTAGGTACCCTACATTATTTAAATATTAAAGTATAACTTTAACACTAGAGGATGTAAAGTCTGGAACTTGTAAAACTCCGTGTTGGCTGCAACCTCTGCAGACCACTCGCCTCTCTTCTGTGTTCTGAAGAAAACATACTAAGCCAGTATGAGTCAAGTACTTGCAACAAATAACAATTTAAAAAACTAGCTAAAGCAATGAAGGGGATTTGTTGGCTTTTTTTTTTTTAAGTAGAATTTATTGAGAAGACAGGAAAGCTCCCATAGTGGGAGGGAACCTGAATGGGTTGCTCTGTTGACTTTTTTTAACAGGAAAATCCAGTGGTAGTTCTGGCTTCAGGGATGGTTTGACTCAGGGGCTCAGTAAGCTATCAGGAACACATTTCTTTTCCTGTCATTCTTCTGTGTCTTCTGTGGTGTCAGCTCCACTGTGAGACTGGCTTCTCATATGGCTTTACACACCGCAGTATCCAGAAGGACAGAAAGGACTTCTTTCCCAGAAGCTCTTTTAAAAAATTCCTCTCTAAATTCCTCTCTAAACTATTCTAAGATGGATCACATGCCAAGCCATGAACTGTGGCCAGGGGATACAATTATGCCGATTATTTACATCCAAAAGTACAGTTATCATCTCCATAAAATCCATGCCCTGCATGAGGTAGGTGTGGTTAACCAAGCAAAAATTAGGGTAGTTAATAAGAGAAAGGGAAAGTGCACAGATACACATCATACTATTATATTTGTGGTTTATAGGTAATATTCCTCTCTGAATCAGGATTCTGTAGTACTTAGCAAAAAAGAAAAATAGCTTAAACCAGATGACATCACCTACTATAATGCTAAACTGTTAAAAAATATTTTTTCATTATGTCCTTTTTCCTGTCTATGAACTCATGTTTCAAATTACATTTCAGTTGATGGGGGAAGTTACTTTGGCAGCTGTAGATAACTGCTCTGTTAATTATCACTTCGAGAGCAGTCCAGTTCCCAATCTGTGTCTCAAGATAACCCTTTTCCTTTATTCTTGGAAACAGTATTATTGTCTTGAGGCATAAGGTGAATTCTCTTTAGTTTGAAAATACGATTCTTCTTTTCTTTAACAGAATGAAAAAAATATATAAGCCTGTATGGCTTGGATCTATTGCATTCTCTTGCCTATGTGTAAATTTAAAGTTCATTTTATTCCATGGCAGAAACACATCTAATTAATTTGGCATTCTTTTTTTT
>NW_007228086.1:0-626 GCF_000164805.1 Carlito syrichta
AATACATCCTTAATATGTGGGAACCCTGTAATCCCACATTCTCAATGCAAAAAAGAATGTCCAGCAGTAGTTTCTAGACTACGAGGTAAACCTAGGGCCAGTGATCACATTAACAAATGGCAGATGATTGCGTGGATTGTGGAATCCGGCCTTATACGACCCTGTGAAACAAACGGACCAGTATGCCAGATTCTCAGTTACAACTATCAAGAAGTGCAACACGTTCCTGCGGAACGGCAATGCCCATTTTCTGGTATGCATATAGGACGTTGCTCTGAACAATATGAGAACCAGGACTCCCAGATTCCAGATTAGCATTTGCTAAATTCTCTGTCGATTCCTAGATATGAGCACTGCCTTAAGCCACGGATAATTTAGCAAATGCCCAGATGTTTGCAAGTTACATGGAAACCGAGTTTCCTGATTCCTCTTAGGTAAAACCTGTAGAAACTTTCAAGGGACACAGTGACCCAGATTCCTATTTCGTTCTAAGCAAACCGACGAGATGTTTCCTGTTGGCCTGGAAGTCCAGACTCTTGTAAACCCATAGAAAGATGACAAGATATGTCTGGGGACGTGGAATCTAAGTGTTCCTGGTTCTCTGACAATAATACCTCCTAAAAAAT
>NW_007228087.1:0-504 GCF_000164805.1 Carlito syrichta
AAACATTTGGCAACTGCAAAACCCTCAGCCCCTCTCAAAATAAAAGGACAAATGGAAGTTTGAGAATTACAAAGTTCATCTTGAGACCAAGAGTTACATCCAAATATGGCGAGATGATCCCTTTTGTGCTGGAGTATGGACTTAGTTTGCCCGAGGAACCTAACGGACATGCAGTGCGAGATACCCGGTTACAACTACCAAGAGGACCAGAATGTTGCTGGAGTCCTGAATTGACTGATTCCTATTATCCACATGCTAAATAACTCCAAATCATGAGGGGAGCTCGAAGCCCTGATTCTTATTTCTCCAGTAGCAAGACGTCCTGAGAATTTTTTCAGATTGAGGACTCGTGTAACACAGATTCCTTATTATTCCTTCGCTGGATGCCGTGTAGTGTCCTGTATTTGAGGACTCCCTTTCTCCAGATTCCTGTTTTGAAACCATGATTCTTATTTAGCCCTTATCAAAACGCCATGTAGATTTTGTGATTGAGGAACCGCATAA
>NW_007228088.1:0-418 GCF_000164805.1 Carlito syrichta
CTTTTTTTTTTTTTAATCCAGTTTACCACTCTGATTCTTTTAAGTGAGGCATTTAACCCATTTATGTTCAGGGTTCATACTGATATGTGAGGTTTAGTTCCTGTCATTGTGTTGTAAGGAGATTCTAATGTATACTTGCTATATAAGTAATGTGAATTTTGAACTTTTGTGTTTTTTTGTAGTAGCAAGAGTTGCCGTGTCATTTTCAAGTTTAAAACTCCTTAGAGCATATCTTGTAGGGCTGGTTTAGAGGTGACAAATTCCCTTAGAGTTTGCTTGGGAAGGACTTTATTTATATAGCTTCATTTATATAGCTTAGTTTGACTGGATACAACGTTCTTGACTGGCAATTTTTTTTATGGAGGTTGTAAACAGGTCCCTATTCTCTTCTGTCTTGTAAGGTTTCTGCTGAGAGGTC
>NW_007228089.1:0-7962 GCF_000164805.1 Carlito syrichta
GCGCTACCATGCCCAGCTGATTTTTTGATTTATTGTAGAGATGAGGTCTCACTGCCCAGGCGGGTCTCGAACCCACGGGCTCAGGCAATCCACTCACCTCAGCCTCCCAAAGGCGCGGGATTACAGGCTGAGCCACCGAGCCCAGCTTCTTTCTCATTTTAAAGTTTTACATGGGCATTCACCTCTGTGGAATATTGTTTCTTCCTTCTTGATCTATTGAACCTCTGCTCACCCTTCTAAACTCAACCCCGGTGTTGCTCTTTCAAGAAGCCTTTGGTGAACATCCCCTCCTACCTACCCCCTGCGTCACGCTTTACCCTGTGGTACAGGCATGTGGTACAGGCATGTCTCCCCCCCTAGACTAAATATCGAGAACTAGACTGCGCTTTCTCATCTTTGTACATCCTGCCTAGTACAATGCCCCTCACACCATGTATCTCAATAATTTTAAATAAAGGAAGTATTCTGAGTCATTAATCTTTGGATTTTTCAGGTGATTTTCTTTTAGATTTATTCTGTTTTCCTTAACTTGATTTTCACATTTGCATCTCAGGACATTGGGCATGGAGTCATGTTCTCTTTGAGTTGCTGCTCAGACACTTTCACAACAGTTTTCCCAACTGTTCGTGTGCTTGTTTACTATCTGGTTTCTAATAACTACTTTAAGAAAGAGCCTGCAAAATATCATTGGCCCAAAGTAAATCTCTATGCTAAAATCTATGGTTTAGAGACTAGATGAGTAATCATTCTTTTTCCTACCATCAAAGAGGACATTTAATAGTTAATGGGTATGAAGCACTCTGTTTGGGGTGTTAGCAGATGCCTTAGAGTTACTTTCTTACTTAATTCTCACAGCAACCCTAGGGAGGAGGTGTTATTATCATCAACCTTTTTCTACATATGAGGAAAGGAGGATTTAGAGAGTTGAAGTGGCTTGCTTGCCACTAAGCTGCATCTTTCTGAAGATTGCCAACTAGCCACACTCCTCTGGGTTGTCGAGGAGTAGAAGCAAGCTTTGATTGGGCTCTTCCAATTCATCTATTATGATTTTTGTTGTTGTGATTTTTTTTTCTAAGATGAAGTAACCACCTCTTAAGAATAAAGTATTCTAGCTGCCTTCCTTGGCCATCAGTTGTGTCAAAAAGACTAAGGAAAAAATATATTTAAATAGGTAAAAGCTCTAGTACTATAGTTGAAATTAAGATAAATTTCTTAATTTATGAAATTTAGAGATTCCAGTCATATCCCTGTGATACTGTTTCTGCCAGGTAATAAAACCCTCTTATGGAGCTTGTATTGCTGTGTATAAAATGCAGACCTCTTGAGTAGGCATAGAAAAAGCTTGGTTTTGAGAGTCACACACAGTTATTCCATAGATACATAAAAGAAACCAAACACTTTGGAAGCCACAGAAACGCAATGGTTCTTAACTTGTTTTCAGTATGAGAGCCTTTTGAGCTGCTTATGAAAACTATGGGTTCTTTCCTTGGAGACAAAAATGTGCACACACAGACCACTTTGTATGTAACTTCAAGGGTTCTGAGGATCAGTTGAATCCCACCTGTGGATTTCCTAGAACTCCATGGATTCCAGGTTAAAAACCCTGGTTAAAAGATGATGCAGGAGGAAGATAATTGCCATCATTGAATGTTCACCATGTATCACCTGTGATCTTTTATTAAGTGTTTACCACATGTCAACTCTTTTTGAAAAGTACATTGCAGCCAAGACATGCCTCGTGAACCCAGTTTTCAGCTTTGGAGGAGAATGAGGTTGACAGAGGAACTTCCTCCAGGTCCCCCAGCAGGCAAGTGGTGAACCAAAGGCAGAATCCAGGTCTGAATCACTCCTGCTTCCATGTTCATTCATCCTACCCAGTGAGGCATACAACCCATGCAGTGAGATTTCAAGCCTCTATTGGTCCTGACTTCCCTCAGCCTTCAACTTCTCCTGTTGAAAGTAGGTTAAGTGGCTGCTTTTGAGGCAAGAGCCTCCTGGAATGTTTCCAGGGCAGGAGCATTCGAGGGTCTTGGCTCACTCTCCTCCCACACCTGTCACAGCTTTTCTACACATAGGGCAGATAACATCATTAGAATGACAGCACTGCTGGTTTGATCATCTCTAGGTAAGTTCCCGCCACATTCCTGAGTGCAGTTTGCACACTTTAACTCACCAGATGCTGAACAACAACAACAAAAAGGGGGATCTCCATGTACCCCCCTTCCACAGATATTTATGAGGCCTGCTGTTTGCAGGCTTTGTCCTCCATGCTGCGGTCATAGCAATGAGCAGACAGATGTGGATCCTGAGCTCGTGGTGCTTCTACCTAGCTTGTATTTTGCCAGGAATAGGACTAATAAATAATTTAAATAAAATGTGACATGTTTTATGAAAAAGGAACTATAAAGGATTTAGTCTACTTGAGTTTCTTCATTCTTTGCAGCTTCAAAACTGTAGTCACAAAACACTGTCTACTCCAGTTCATTCTTCACCCAGGATGTTTAGAGTGCTTTGGGTTTCTGGAGACTTAGCTGACAAAGTCAGGGGGACACACAGGCAGAACAGTTCATTTAAGTCCCCCGACTTGCAGATGAGATTCCCCCTTTGCAAATGAGAAGGCAAGAGTGACCAAATGACTTAACCACAGATGGGGTGAAGAGAAGGGTAACTAGTTGCTCAGGTTCCCAGTAGAGCATTGCTCACTGTAAACCACAAGCTGCTTCTAATTTATTCGAGATGTTATTATCTGTCGTGGCCTTCGTGTTCTTGTCTCTCTTTGCTGCAAATGAATCCAGCAGACAAGCACTACTGGGAAAGCAAACACACCTCCAGTGTCTGCTGCCCGTTTGTAGCTCCTGATGGGTTCCCCTCAGGCAGCCTCCTCAAGGTTTTCTCCCCAAGTGTTGTCTTGTGACTGCCTTGACCAGCACTGGCAGATAGAAATGTAATAGGATCCACGAATGTGAGCCACATGGATTCTGGAAGGCACATTAAGAAAAGTAAAAGGAAGCAGGTGACATCAATTTTAATACTTTATGTAACCCAATATAGCCAAAATATAGCATCTCCACATGTAGTTAGTATTTAAAAAGATCATTAACCTTACATTCCCCACCCCCATACTAGGTCTTTGTAATTTGGTGTGTATTTTATGCTGACCTCAACTCAGAATAGCCACATTTTCAGTGCTTAGTAGCCACAGGTGGCTAATGGCCCTGTGGTGGACTCTGCAGGCTTAGACTCTGAGAAGGCCTGGGAGGCCCAAGGCAGACTCTGCAGCAGCCTTATCAGTCCCACTTAACCCTTAGCTCAGACCTCTGTTATTGCCACTGTAGGAAATGTACAAGGCTATTTGTGTTCTCAGACCTGGGCTCTTGAGAGTAGGGAATGTATCTTTGTCATCTTTCTATCCCTGGTGTAAAGTATAGTGTTAGTAGTCCCACAATTGGTACAGGGTACATGGTGAATCATAAATGAATGAAAGAAGGTTATTTGTAACCCCAGGAGCTAAAGGGCTTGGCATATGGTGGCTCATCTCCAGCCCCTGCTCACTGGCTCTGCTCTCATCTCAGGGACCCCTGTTTCCATCTCCCAGCTCAGACTGGTGCCCCAGAACTGCACTTGAATCAGACTGAATGGATAGGCGGTGTCCCTAGTCACAAACCTAGGCCTCAACCTAGAATTGTACTGAGCCTGTACACATCTTTAATTTTTGATTCGACCTTTTTCTTTTCTTTTTTTCTGAGAAAGCAGGACTATTGAGAGGACAGAAAAGCTTCTACAGTAGGGGGGGACCCGAGGGGGTTGCCTGGTTCCACCTCTTTTAATATCAAATACTAGAGGAATTTATAAGCATCTAGTATGTTAAATTGTAAGATTTATTTAACAGGATTAAAAAAAAAAAGAAACACAGGACAGACCAAACAGAAAAACAAAAACTCATCCAGTGAACAAGCCTCCTACTGAGCTTACAAAAAGGCCAACTAACATATAGAACACCAAATATACAAAGGAAGACTGGCCTGCATCAGGGAGCTGCTAGAATCATCACAATGAGCTTTTTCTCAGTTTCCAGTGGTTTGAGGGTCATTACTATTCCCCCTGAGAGAATGCAAGATTTATATCCTGAGTCAATATGCCTTTGCACATACAGTACTTAAATTTTGTAAGTGCTTCCAACCAACTAATTTGCATGTTTGCTCACCTACTTTACCCCCAAAGATAAATGTCATCTAAAATAATTCATAAAACCCAACCTAAAAGATTGGTACTTCCATAAAACCATACTGTGCATGCAAATGAATTCAAAGTTTGCAAATGGAAGAAAACATTAGTGTTTGATCTTTTAAGTCATATCAACAACTTAAAAAGGGATTTTTGTCTTAGAAAAGGGTATGATGACCTCAGACCCACTTAAAGAGTACATTGGAATGGAAAGCTGAATAAGGTCTAACCTCAGTTACCATCAATTACTGGTTTCAACCTGGAGAGCTCGTCGACCTGCTTTGAGTTTTTGCTTCTGAGTGCATACAGGAAAAAGAAATCCTGCTGCCACACACTATGTAGTAAGAGGGTGAATGAAGTCTAGAAAATGTTTTGAACAATTCCCTTAAAAACTATTTGGAACAGTTTGAGGGTGAGGTAGCTTGCCAATACTTCTGCAAAGTAAAATCTTAAAAGAAAAATTACAGCATACATCATATACTTAAACATTATGCATGTTTAAGTAATTTGATGATCTCGTCTTTAATAAGACAAAGATAGTTCAAGATAGACTAAGTTTCGCATCTTTTGGCTCCAGTTTTGGGACTGCTGCTTTCATGTGAGCGTCTTAAAAAAGAACTTGTGCCTCTTTGCAACTAAAATATATTTCTTCAAACATGACGGCTCTGGTGTGCTGTGTTGGTGTAATTGAAAACCTATAAAAAGGCTGAGAGCTACTTTTGAATTGGCTCGGTGAACTTGGACTGGATTTGTCAAAGTGGTGAAAGGTTTAAAGGAATTTTCATAAATGAGGTCTCCAAGCTGTGTTTTAACCATAGAATTCCAATGAACTCCAAGGCCTGTGAACTCAGAGAATAGCGCCTCAGAGAAGAGCAGTCATATCAAGATGGAAATAAATGATTCATTTTCATTCCCCAAGTTCTGCAGACGTAAGCACACTTAGCTGCTGATAATCATAATTTAGCAGTACTGTTGTGCACTAAAAATACAATTTAAAAGTCTAATCTTTAATTAAGTTGAGTACTCACAGATTAACATGGTTGCAAATCTTGGGCACTGCACATAGTACAATGTTTACTCTTGTTGCTAGGAAATAGAGCAGAACTCTGAAAGTTACAGATTGATTTGGTGAGAAGGATGTAACTGACTTGCTTGCACTGCTTCTCCCTTATGTATGTAAATGCATTGCATGCCACAAAAGTCCTGCACACGCAAAGCTTTTGTTGGCAATAGAAGCATAGGTATGTGCTACTAAGTCAACACTGAGAAGATATTTGAAAGAGTGGTTTTCTCTTGGAGAAAATAAGCATTGTGAAGTATTTGGGTTCTTAGTGAAGTGAATTTTTCCATGTTAGAAGTATGAAGAAAATAGATTTGTCTCTAAAATCTAATTATCATGAAGCTAATTGAAGGTTTTGCATTCTTGCCATTAGTGAAAAACTGTCAAACTAGCACAGAAATTTTATCCAGGTTGATGATTTTTCAAAATTATTTAAACTTGCATGTAGGAAACCAACTGTGCTTTGCTTTTCTTCCTTACTGCCGCCCTCCTCCCTGGATATCTTGCTACATAACATATCATGCAATGGTTCTTAAAAATGCAAAGCTGGTGCATTTCACAGCATGAAAGAGAGTAGCTCCCTTGCCTTGCCCTTGAAAAATGCAGAAGATTGCCATGTGTTGTTTCAGTCAGGACCAGGCATGAAGCGTGGCCTCCCCAAACTCAAAAGCAAAATCTAAGAAAAAACCCACAGGGACAAATTCCTGTTTGATCTATTTGAGGCAGGCCCTTACACAAAGGAACTGGTATTTCAAAGCAGGGGTCCTTCCTAAGAGATGGAAAAATGGCAGAATTCTTGAGATCCAAAAAACAAAATCAGGGTAGAATGACTTGTGCTTATTACAGGGTTATAACCTATATCCAAGCTCAGAATAACCTGGATAGAATTAGGGAAGGGTGCTGCTGGAGACCAGGATCGTGACTGCACTCCAAGCATGTATGCTTATGATCTCTCTTAGTAATTATCACACTTTTACTCACCCACTGGATAATTATTGACTCATTCCTATAGAAAGCCATTTGTTGATTTTGGTATGAACTATTTTCTCAATCTGTGCAGGCAGCTAGTACTGTGTTTGGTATGTACTATGATCAATATATGTTAGCTGAATAAATGAGTCCTTCCAAATGCTTTACAAGTAAATGTGTTCCTAATATAAGACCCAAGGCTTACTCCATTGCAGTTAATAGAGGTTAGGGGCTTGTCTTCATAAAGGATATCACGTTACTCAGAACATATATCTGAGGCAGGGTACTTTCAAACAAGCTGGCAAAATGCCATGTGATGGAAGGTTTCACTGCTTAGCCACCACTTGGAATAGGCGATGCAATTGTAAAAGGTTTAAGACCTGCTGTTACAGAACTTTCGATGCTAGAAGGGAATTTGGAGCTTTGACAATAATGAGATGGAAAAGTAAGATTAACTTGACACGAGAGTTACAAGCTTCATTAGGACATTAATTCCAGTCATTCCCACTGTCTCCCATAACACCCAACAGCATATGAATGGCATGGAATAAAGATGGTGAATGGGAGGCAGAATACATACTGGTTATGAGCAAGGACTTGAACCTCAGAGAATGGCCTGACAGCTTTATGATATATGTGATTTGGGACAGCTTATTGAAACTCTCAATATTTTGATATGGTTTCTTCCTTTTATTCAACAACAAAAATTTATTAATTACCTGGTTTACTCGAGGTAAGTTTTGGACATCAGTGGCTGTCAGATCCAGTCTACCTTTCTCTACCTGCTCCGAGTACTAAGATGGCTGTCTGGCCTAATGGAGTGAAGCAGCAGGCTCCTTTGTTCTCTGGCTTCTAGTTGGGTTTGGCCAATGGGAAGGATCTGCAGGACATTAGTAAACATGTAGAGAAAGAGTTTGGGCTGTTTATTCCCTGGGCTCCTTCCTTACCAGGTCTCCTCCCGGTATTGTAAGCCACACCTGCTGACAGGCAGCTATTTCCCTCTGGCAGCTCTGTGGGTCCTGGTAACTGTGCCCTCCCCTGACACATCAGGCTGATAACTGCTTCCATTTAGTTTTGCTGGCTCAGGGTACTGCACTATCTCTTATATTTTCCTCAAACCCTGGTCATAACTTTGCAAATGGTATTTTTTAAACAACCCTCAAATTGCCTTTGAGTGTGTCACCTGTTTTCTCTTGGGAACCTAACACAAGTGATTACCTGTCTCAGAGAACTAAGAATGGCTTGCTTTAGGTAGAATTTAGCACCATGGTTGGCTCATAGTATGCATTCAACACACTTAAGTATTATTATCATCATTAGCTTTTTCAATTGTTTTACAAAGTATTGGGTTTGCAGTATTGTTAAACATTTTTTGAGTTGAGAAGAAAACAACTATTATCTTGGAAATGATAAAAATAGGTAAAGTGAAACAATGAGGTTAAGGACTAAGGTCATGCGGTGCTTCAGTGGCAGAACTAAAAAGTGAAATCAAGATGGCCTACCTTGTTTCTTTGCACAAGGTACACAGTCACAACATGTCTGGAAAAAAGCAGCTCAAAGTATTTTAGAATAATAGAGTATGCCTAAAGTAATAAGCCCTATTTGTGACCACTAAATAATTATTAGGTTGAATCATGAACGACTCAGCATCTTCAACTTAATTATTGTAAGTCTGCAGCTAAGCATTTTCACATTTATGTCCTCTTGGA
>NW_007228090.1:0-8391 GCF_000164805.1 Carlito syrichta
GCGCTACCATGCCCAGCTGATTTTTTGATTTATTGTAGAGATGAGGTCTCACTGCCCAGGCGGGTCTCGAACCCACGGGCTCAGGCAATCCACTCACCTCAGCCTCCCAAAGGCGCGGGATTACAGGCTGAGCCACCGAGCCCAGCTTCTTTCTCATTTTAAAGTTTTACATGGGCATTCACCTCTGTGGAATATTGTTTCTTCCTTCTTGATCTATTGAACCTCTGCTCACCCTTCTAAACTCAACCCCGGTGTTGCTCTTTCAAGAAGCCTTTGGTGAACATCCCCTCCTACCTACCCCCTGCGTCACGCTTTACCCTGTGGTACAGGCATGTGGTACAGGCATGTCTCCCCCCCTAGACTAAATATCGAGAACTAGACTGCGCTTTCTCATCTTTGTACATCCTGCCTAGTACAATGCCCCTCACACCATGTATCTCAATAATTTTAAATAAAGGAAGTATTCTGAGTCATTAATCTTTGGATTTTTCAGGTGATTTTCTTTTAGATTTATTCTGTTTTCCTTAACTTGATTTTCACATTTGCATCTCAGGACATTGGGCATGGAGTCATGTTCTCTTTGAGTTGCTGCTCAGACACTTTCACAACAGTTTTCCCAACTGTTCGTGTGCTTGTTTACTATCTGGTTTCTAATAACTACTTTAAGAAAGAGCCTGCAAAATATCATTGGCCCAAAGTAAATCTCTATGCTAAAATCTATGGTTTAGAGACTAGATGAGTAATCATTCTTTTTCCTACCATCAAAGAGGACATTTAATAGTTAATGGGTATGAAGCACTCTGTTTGGGGTGTTAGCAGATGCCTTAGAGTTACTTTCTTACTTAATTCTCACAGCAACCCTAGGGAGGAGGTGTTATTATCATCAACCTTTTTCTACATATGAGGAAAGGAGGATTTAGAGAGTTGAAGTGGCTTGCTTGCCACTAAGCTGCATCTTTCTGAAGATTGCCAACTAGCCACACTCCTCTGGGTTGTCGAGGAGTAGAAGCAAGCTTTGATTGGGCTCTTCCAATTCATCTATTATGATTTTTGTTGTTGTGATTTTTTTTTCTAAGATGAAGTAACCACCTCTTAAGAATAAAGTATTCTAGCTGCCTTCCTTGGCCATCAGTTGTGTCAAAAAGACTAAGGAAAAAATATATTTAAATAGGTAAAAGCTCTAGTACTATAGTTGAAATTAAGATAAATTTCTTAATTTATGAAATTTAGAGATTCCAGTCATATCCCTGTGATACTGTTTCTGCCAGGTAATAAAACCCTCTTATGGAGCTTGTATTGCTGTGTATAAAATGCAGACCTCTTGAGTAGGCATAGAAAAAGCTTGGTTTTGAGAGTCACACACAGTTATTCCATAGATACATAAAAGAAACCAAACACTTTGGAAGCCACAGAAACGCAATGGTTCTTAACTTGTTTTCAGTATGAGAGCCTTTTGAGCTGCTTATGAAAACTATGGGTTCTTTCCTTGGAGACAAAAATGTGCACACACAGACCACTTTGTATGTAACTTCAAGGGTTCTGAGGATCAGTTGAATCCCACCTGTGGATTTCCTAGAACTCCATGGATTCCAGGTTAAAAACCCTGGTTAAAAGATGATGCAGGAGGAAGATAATTGCCATCATTGAATGTTCACCATGTATCACCTGTGATCTTTTATTAAGTGTTTACCACATGTCAACTCTTTTTGAAAAGTACATTGCAGCCAAGACATGCCTCGTGAACCCAGTTTTCAGCTTTGGAGGAGAATGAGGTTGACAGAGGAACTTCCTCCAGGTCCCCCAGCAGGCAAGTGGTGAACCAAAGGCAGAATCCAGGTCTGAATCACTCCTGCTTCCATGTTCATTCATCCTACCCAGTGAGGCATACAACCCATGCAGTGAGATTTCAAGCCTCTATTGGTCCTGACTTCCCTCAGCCTTCAACTTCTCCTGTTGAAAGTAGGTTAAGTGGCTGCTTTTGAGGCAAGAGCCTCCTGGAATGTTTCCAGGGCAGGAGCATTCGAGGGTCTTGGCTCACTCTCCTCCCACACCTGTCACAGCTTTTCTACACATAGGGCAGATAACATCATTAGAATGACAGCACTGCTGGTTTGATCATCTCTAGGTAAGTTCCCGCCACATTCCTGAGTGCAGTTTGCACACTTTAACTCACCAGATGCTGAACAACAACAACAAAAAGGGGGATCTCCATGTACCCCCCTTCCACAGATATTTATGAGGCCTGCTGTTTGCAGGCTTTGTCCTCCATGCTGCGGTCATAGCAATGAGCAGACAGATGTGGATCCTGAGCTCGTGGTGCTTCTACCTAGCTTGTATTTTGCCAGGAATAGGACTAATAAATAATTTAAATAAAATGTGACATGTTTTATGAAAAAGGAACTATAAAGGATTTAGTCTACTTGAGTTTCTTCATTCTTTGCAGCTTCAAAACTGTAGTCACAAAACACTGTCTACTCCAGTTCATTCTTCACCCAGGATGTTTAGAGTGCTTTGGGTTTCTGGAGACTTAGCTGACAAAGTCAGGGGGACACACAGGCAGAACAGTTCATTTAAGTCCCCCGACTTGCAGATGAGATTCCCCCTTTGCAAATGAGAAGGCAAGAGTGACCAAATGACTTAACCACAGATGGGGTGAAGAGAAGGGTAACTAGTTGCTCAGGTTCCCAGTAGAGCATTGCTCACTGTAAACCACAAGCTGCTTCTAATTTATTCGAGATGTTATTATCTGTCGTGGCCTTCGTGTTCTTGTCTCTCTTTGCTGCAAATGAATCCAGCAGACAAGCACTACTGGGAAAGCAAACACACCTCCAGTGTCTGCTGCCCGTTTGTAGCTCCTGATGGGTTCCCCTCAGGCAGCCTCCTCAAGGTTTTCTCCCCAAGTGTTGTCTTGTGACTGCCTTGACCAGCACTGGCAGATAGAAATGTAATAGGATCCACGAATGTGAGCCACATGGATTCTGGAAGGCACATTAAGAAAAGTAAAAGGAAGCAGGTGACATCAATTTTAATACTTTATGTAACCCAATATAGCCAAAATATAGCATCTCCACATGTAGTTAGTATTTAAAAAGATCATTAACCTTACATTCCCCACCCCCATACTAGGTCTTTGTAATTTGGTGTGTATTTTATGCTGACCTCAACTCAGAATAGCCACATTTTCAGTGCTTAGTAGCCACAGGTGGCTAATGGCCCTGTGGTGGACTCTGCAGGCTTAGACTCTGAGAAGGCCTGGGAGGCCCAAGGCAGACTCTGCAGCAGCCTTATCAGTCCCACTTAACCCTTAGCTCAGACCTCTGTTATTGCCACTGTAGGAAATGTACAAGGCTATTTGTGTTCTCAGACCTGGGCTCTTGAGAGTAGGGAATGTATCTTTGTCATCTTTCTATCCCTGGTGTAAAGTATAGTGTTAGTAGTCCCACAATTGGTACAGGGTACATGGTGAATCATAAATGAATGAAAGAAGGTTATTTGTAACCCCAGGAGCTAAAGGGCTTGGCATATGGTGGCTCATCTCCAGCCCCTGCTCACTGGCTCTGCTCTCATCTCAGGGACCCCTGTTTCCATCTCCCAGCTCAGACTGGTGCCCCAGAACTGCACTTGAATCAGACTGAATGGATAGGCGGTGTCCCTAGTCACAAACCTAGGCCTCAACCTAGAATTGTACTGAGCCTGTACACATCTTTAATTTTTGATTCGACCTTTTTCTTTTTCTTTTTTTCTGAGAAAGCAGGACTTATTGAGAGGACAGAAAAGCTTCTACAGTAGGGGGGGACCCGAGGGGGTTGCCTGGTTCCACCTCTTTTAATATCAAATACTAGAGGAATTTATAAGCATCTAGTATGTTAAATTGTAAGATTTATTTAACAGGATTAAAAAAAAAAAGAAACACAGGACAGACCAAACAGAAAAACAAAAACTCATCCAGTGAACAAGCCTCCTACTGAGCTTACAAAAAGGCCAACTAACATATAGAACACCAAATATACAAAGGAAGACTGGCCTGCATCAGGGAGCTGCTAGAATCATCACAATGAGCTTTTTCTCAGTTTCCAGTGGTTTGAGGGTCATTACTATTCCCCCTGAGAGAATGCAAGATTTATATCCTGAGTCAATATGCCTTTGCACATACAGTACTTAAATTTTGTAAGTGCTTCCAACCAACTAATTTGCATGTTTGCTCACCTACTTTACCCCCAAAGATAAATGTCATCTAAAATAATTCATAAAACCCAACCTAAAAGATTGGTACTTCCATAAAACCATACTGTGCATGCAAATGAATTCAAAGTTTGCAAATGGAAGAAAACATTAGTGTTTGATCTTTTAAGTCATATCAACAACTTAAAAAGGGATTTTTGTCTTAGAAAAGGGTATGATGACCTCAGACCCACTTAAAGAGTACATTGGAATGGAAAGCTGAATAAGGTCTAACCTCAGTTACCATCAATTACTGGTTTCAACCTGGAGAGCTCGTCGACCTGCTTTGAGTTTTTGCTTCTGAGTGCATACAGGAAAAAGAAATCCTGCTGCCACACACTATGTAGTAAGAGGGTGAATGAAGTCTAGAAAATGTTTTGAACAATTCCCTTAAAAACTATTTGGAACAGTTTGAGGGTGAGGTAGCTTGCCAATACTTCTGCAAAGTAAAATCTTAAAAGAAAAATTACAGCATACATCATATACTTAAACATTATGCATGTTTAAGTAATTTGATGATCTCGTCTTTAATAAGACAAAGATAGTTCAAGATAGACTAAGTTTCGCATCTTTTGGCTCCAGTTTTGGGACTGCTGCTTTCATGTGAGCGTCTTAAAAAAGAACTTGTGCCTCTTTGCAACTAAAATATATTTCTTCAAACATGACGGCTCTGGTGTGCTGTGTTGGTGTAATTGAAAACCTATAAAAAGGCTGAGAGCTACTTTTGAATTGGCTCGGTGAACTTGGACTGGATTTGTCAAAGTGGTGAAAGGTTTAAAGGAATTTTCATAAATGAGGTCTCCAAGCTGTGTTTTAACCATAGAATTCCAATGAACTCCAAGGCCTGTGAACTCAGAGAATAGCGCCTCAGAGAAGAGCAGTCATATCAAGATGGAAATAAATGATTCATTTTCATTCCCCAAGTTCTGCAGACGTAAGCACACTTAGCTGCTGATAATCATAATTTAGCAGTACTGTTGTGCACTAAAAATACAATTTAAAAGTCTAATCTTTAATTAAGTTGAGTACTCACAGATTAACATGGTTGCAAATCTTGGGCACTGCACATAGTACAATGTTTACTCTTGTTGCTAGGAAATAGAGCAGAACTCTGAAAGTTACAGATTGATTTGGTGAGAAGGATGTAACTGACTTGCTTGCACTGCTTCTCCCTTATGTATGTAAATGCATTGCATGCCACAAAAGTCCTGCACACGCAAAGCTTTTGTTGGCAATAGAAGCATAGGTATGTGCTACTAAGTCAACACTGAGAAGATATTTGAAAGAGTGGTTTTCTCTTGGAGAAAATAAGCATTGTGAAGTATTTGGGTTCTTAGTGAAGTGAATTTTTCCATGTTAGAAGTATGAAGAAAATAGATTTGTCTCTAAAATCTAATTATCATGAAGCTAATTGAAGGTTTTGCATTCTTGCCATTAGTGAAAAACTGTCAAACTAGCACAGAAATTTTATCCAGGTTGATGATTTTTCAAAATTATTTAAACTTGCATGTAGGAAACCAACTGTGCTTTGCTTTTCTTCCTTACTGCCGCCCTCCTCCCTGGATATCTTGCTACATAACATATCATGCAATGGTTCTTAAAAATGCAAAGCTGGTGCATTTCACAGCATGAAAGAGAGTAGCTCCCTTGCCTTGCCCTTGAAAAATGCAGAAGATTGCCATGTGTTGTTTCAGTCAGGACCAGGCATGAAGCGTGGCCTCCCCAAACTCAAAAGCAAAATCTAAGAAAAAACCCACAGGGACAAATTCCTGTTTGATCTATTTGAGGCAGGCCCTTACACAAAGGAACTGGTATTTCAAAGCAGGGGTCCTTCCTAAGAGATGGAAAAATGGCAGAATTCTTGAGATCCAAAAAACAAAATCAGGGTAGAATGACTTGTGCTTATTACAGGGTTATAACCTATATCCAAGCTCAGAATAACCTGGATAGAATTAGGGAAGGGTGCTGCTGGAGACCAGGATCGTGACTGCACTCCAAGCATGTATGCTTATGATCTCTCTTAGTAATTATCACACTTTTACTCACCCACTGGATAATTATTGACTCATTCCTATAGAAAGCCATTTGTTGATTTTGGTATGAACTATTTTCTCAATCTGTGCAGGCAGCTAGTACTGTGTTTGGTATGTACTATGATCAATATATGTTAGCTGAATAAATGAGTCCTTCCAAATGCTTTACAAGTAAATGTGTTCCTAATATAAGACCCAAGGCTTACTCCATTGCAGTTAATAGAGGTTAGGGGCTTGTCTTCATAAAGGATATCACGTTACTCAGAACATATATCTGAGGCAGGGTACTTTCAAACAAGCTGGCAAAATGCCATGTGATGGAAGGTTTCACTGCTTAGCCACCACTTGGAATAGGCGATGCAATTGTAAAAGGTTTAAGACCTGCTGTTACAGAACTTTCGATGCTAGAAGGGAATTTGGAGCTTTGACAATAATGAGATGGAAAAGTAAGATTAACTTGACACGAGAGTTACAAGCTTCATTAGGACATTAATTCCAGTCATTCCCACTGTCTCCCATAACACCCAACAGCATATGAATGGCATGGAATAAAGATGGTGAATGGGAGGCAGAATACATACTGGTTATGAGCAAGGACTTGAACCTCAGAGAATGGCCTGACAGCTTTATGATATATGTGATTTGGGACAGCTTATTGAAACTCTCAATATTTTGATATGGTTTCTTCCTTTTATTCAACAACAAAAATTTATTAATTACCTGGTTTACTCGAGGTAAGTTTTGGACATCAGTGGCTGTCAGATCCAGTCTACCTTTCTCTACCTGCTCCGAGTACTAAGATGGCTGTCTGGCCTAATGGAGTGAAGCAGCAGGCTCCTTTGTTCTCTGGCTTCTAGTTGGGTTTGGCCAATGGGAAGGATCTGCAGGACATTAGTAAACATGTAGAGAAAGAGTTTGGGCTGTTTATTCCCTGGGCTCCTTCCTTACCAGGTCTCCTCCCGGTATTGTAAGCCACACCTGCTGACAGGCAGCTATTTCCCTCTGGCAGCTCTGTGGGTCCTGGTAACTGTGCCCTCCCCTGACACATCAGGCTGATAACTGCTTCCATTTAGTTTTGCTGGCTCAGGGTACTGCACTATCTCTTATATTTTCCTCAAACCCTGGTCATAACTTTGCAAATGGTATTTTTTAAACAACCCTCAAATTGCCTTTGAGTGTGTCACCTGTTTTCTCTTGGGAACCTAACACAAGTGATTACCTGTCTCAGAGAACTAAGAATGGCTTGCTTTAGGTAGAATTTAGCACCATGGTTGGCTCATAGTATGCATTCAACACACTTAAGTATTATTATCATCATTAGCTTTTTCAATTGTTTTACAAAGTATTGGGTTTGCAGTATTGTTAAACATTTTTTGAGTTGAGAAGAAAACAACTATTATCTTGGAAATGATAAAAATAGGTAAAGTGAAACAATGAGGTTAAGGACTAAGGTCATGCGGTGCTTCAGTGGCAGAACTAAAAAGTGAAATCAAGATGGCCTACCTTGTTTCTTTGCACAAGGTACACAGTCACAACATGTCTGGAAAAAAGCAGCTCAAAGTATTTTAGAATAATAGAGTATGCCTAAAGTAATAAGCCCTATTTGTGACCACTAAATAATTATTAGGTTGAATCATGAACGACTCAGCATCTTCAACTTAATTATTGTAAGTCTGCAGCTAAGCATTTTCACATTTATGTCCTCTTGGAAGTCTCAAGACAAGTGGTTCTTAGGAGTGAATTGCTTTCAGGCTCTTGAGGGTAGATCTGTTTACTGATAACCAGAACTGAATAGGAAACCAGCATTCTAATGCTTGTGTAGTAGATTTTCTGCTCACACATATTTTTCTGCCTTCTGTCTTAGAGTTCTCATTCTTAAGTCATATAAAATAGGTCATTCTGTGATATTTAAAGTCATCTATAACTTTGGGTACACGCCATTAACCTGTTTTTCAAGGATGAAAACTAACAAATTCCCTAAAGAAGTAGTAGTTGGTTTGAAAAACAAAACATACTATAACTTCTTTCCATTTTATAATAAATTTGTCATATTTGAGATTTTGGAACACATAGATGTATCTTTCACTGTCTTGGACAAATTTTCCAAGATTCTCTAACAAACTAGAAAGAAAGGGAA
>NW_007228091.1:0-890 GCF_000164805.1 Carlito syrichta
TTTTTAAAAAACAGAGACTCTTTACTCTGTAATCTCACTTGCATAAGTCTCAGAAGTTACGATGAAGTTCAATGAAGTTTATGTTCATAAAGTTACAATGAAGGTCAAATGAAATAAAGCACAAGTGTGATTAGATAAAAGGAAAAGTTCCAGTAAGAAAGGTATTTTATTGTTCATAGACATTAACTGCTTTAACATGCTGCTAAAAAAAAAATCTTTAAAAGTAATTTTTATTAGAGCTGAAAGGATATGCAGGAATGAGGAATGATGGCTAATTGATACGGCGTTTCCTTCTGGAGTGATGAAAATGTTCTAAAATTGACAGTGGTGACAGTTGCACAACTGCGTAAATACACTAAAACCATTGAACTGCATACCTTAAATGAGTGAATTGTATGTTTTAAAATTATATCTCAATAAAGTTAATAAAAGTTTTAAAACAAACGATTAAGGTTAGTTGCCTTAATACAAAATTTTATTTCCAATTAAAAAATAGAATGATTTATAGGAATCTTATTTAAATGTTTCTGAGTTTACACTTTGTTCCTGTGGCATATAAACACCTCCTGATGGCATTTCCCCCAGGTGCATAAATAGTTATTTGAAAAATAAATTACCCCCATTAACTTCAATTCTAAAAATGAAAATCAGGAAGTACAACAAATAGTACATTTATATGTGTGTATTTATGGTTTCTAGCAGTCCACAGGGAAATAGTATAAAGAGTTGAAAATGGCCAGGTACAGTGGCTCACACATATAACCCCAGCACTTTGGGAGGCTGAGGTGGGAGAGTTGCTGGAGCCCAGGCGTTCCAGACCAGCTTAGGCAGCAAAGGGAGACCTCGACTTTACCAAAAAAAAAAAAAACCGGCAAGGGATGGGGGCACAC
>NW_007228092.1:0-761 GCF_000164805.1 Carlito syrichta
AGGATGATGGCTAATTGATACGGCGTTTCCTTCTGGAGTGATGAAAATGTTCTAAAATTGACAGTGGTGACAGTTGCACAACTGCGTAAATACACTAAAACCATTGAACTGCATACCTTAAATGAGTGAATTGTATGTTTTAAAATTATATCTCAATAAAGTTAATAAAAGTTTTAAAACAAACGATTAAGGTTAGTTGCCTTAATACAAAATTTTATTTCCAATTAAAAAGTAGAATGATTTATAGGAATCTTATTTAAATGTTTCTGAGTTTACACTTTGTTCCTGTGGCATATAAACACCTCCTGATGGCATTTCCCCCAGGTGCATAAATAGTTATTTGAAAAATAAATTACCCCCATTAACTTCAATTCTAAAAATGAAAATCAGGAAGTACAACAAATAGTACATTTATATGTGTGTATTTATGGTTTCTAGCAGTCCACAGGGAAATAGTATAAAGAGTTGAAAATGGCCAGGTACAGTGGCTCACACATATAACCCCAGCACTTTGGGAGGCTGAGGTGGGAGAGTTGCTGGAGCCCAGGCGTTCCAGACCAGCTTAGGCAGCAAAGGGAGACCTCGACTTTACCAAAAAAAAAAAAAACCGGCAAGGTATGGTGGCACACACCCATAGTCCCAGCTACTCAGGAGGCTGAGGCAGAAAGATCACTTAAGCCCAGGAGTTTGAGGCTGTAGTGAGCTGTGATCATGCCACTTCAGTACAGCCTGGCTACAGAGACTCCGACAAAAACCAAAAA
>NW_007228093.1:0-2047 GCF_000164805.1 Carlito syrichta
GGGGACAGGATGTCACGCGAATCACCAGACTTGCTGAGGCGGGTCGATCTGCAAGCCCGTTTACTTCTGGAGGAGACAGCCAGACACGACCTGGGGCGACTGGACCAGAGCCTCAGGCCCTTCACGGCTGCGTGGCACCCCACTGCTGTGTGGCTCACGCTGTGTACACAGTCACCAGTGCCGGGCGTCTGGGTCGGAGCCGCCTTCTGGCTGTTGTGAAGGATGCTGCTGTGACACGTGTGGGTGCGTTCCTGTGTGCGCCTATGTTTTCAGTTCTCTTGAGCATATACCTGGGGGCACAGTCACTGGTTCCTGGGGCAACTCCAGGTTTAGCCTGTCTGTTGTTGAGTCGGGTCTTGCTCTGTCACCCAGGCTGGAGTGTACAGGCATGATCGTGACTCACCACAGCCTCGGCCTCCGGGGCTCAGCTGATCCTCCTGCCGCAGCCTCCCAAATAGCTGGGACTGCAGTCATAAATCACTCCGCCCTGCTTATCTTAAACTTTTCTTTTGTAGAGACAAGATCTTGCTATGCTGCCCAGGCTGGTCTTGAACTCTTGGCCTCAAGCAATCCTTCGGCCTAAGCCTCCCAAAAAGCTGGGAGCCATCGCGCCTGGCCTGCCAGACCATCTTCTGAGCAACTTCACGCTTTGCCGGCCTGCCAGCAGCATTCACTACTCCAAGGCCTCCATGTCCCATGCCACTGAGGCTGTGTGTCATTTGTCTCTTCAGAAGTGTTTGCGCAGAGACCTCCCCGCCCGTCCCCGACGCCCGGAGCGAGCCTGCGCTGATGCTGTCACCATTTGCTGGGCAGCCGCCCTCTCGATCCACACCTGGCCTGTCCTTCCCTCTTCCCTCCCCTGCTGTCCTCCTTTTGGTGCAGACGCTGTGAAGCCCTGGCCTGGTCTGCGTGTTCACGCCCCGCCACCAGTCCTCTCGACCCTTCTGTGTTCGGTCCAAAGCAGTTCCTGTTGCTGCCGTGTCTTGCGAGGGAGAGGTGAGAGGAGGCTCCAAGATCCGTGGACTAGCGGCACCCAGGGAGGACCCACGGTTGCCCCGCCCCTCTCCCCCCGCGCGGCCCCCGGGCTGGCCGAGGCACCATCCCTCCGTGGCAGAAGTCTCTCCCAGCAGTCCTGAGACTGTCCCCAGCGTGACTGTTCTCCCTCCAAAGGAGTTTCTGCTTTGTCTGCCTGTTGGGGAGGACACTGGGGCCTCTGTGGGCTCTCACGAACAGCCCAGGGCCCAGGGAAGCCTTTGGTGAGGACAGAGGTGTCCCCAGGCTCCTCGAGGTAGAGCTCCCCTTGTGAGAAGCTGGTGTGGGCACAGGACACCTGACTGCCCCTCCAACACCCAGAGGGACAGCTCGGAGGACTTGGTGATCCTGAGAGGGTCAGATGTCACTGCCAAAGCATGGTGGGGCAGAGGGCCAGACAGCTTGAGACCAGCTCCCCTGGAGTTTTTCCTTCGGGGAGGGGGCTCAGAGGTTGCCTCCTCCAGGAAGTCCTCCAACCTCCAGTGTGGCTGGAGTCTCGGGACTTGTAAGGCCGAGGTTCTCCGAGTCAGGACTGGTCACGTTTTGTCAGCAGATCACCCGTCTGGTCCTGCACCAAGTCCATTCCTGGGTCCTCCCGCTGGGCCAGAGGCCAGAGAAGCCCCAGAACATTTCAAATGTGGCACATTCCACAAGACTTTCAGCCCGAATGTGGGGCAGGGTGGACTGGGTGCCATATGAGGTAGAATGGGCCCTCTGGCTCTGAGCAGTTCGGCTCACCCAGGTAAGAGTGACCCACACCATGGCAGGCCTGGGACCCAGCCCCCTACTCAGGAGGCACAGGGCCAGTGCCCACAGAAAGGCGTCCATCCTGCCAGCTGAGCCGTGGAGTGGCTGGGCCCTCTCTGAGACAGGCACATCCAGCTGCCCTCTCTTGGGGACGCACCCACACCTGCCCCAGCCCCTCTCTCTTCTTGATCCCTCTGCACCCTCAGAGCCCACCTAGTGGGGCCCACCCTCTGCCCCGCTGCCCATCAGGGACAGCACACCCACTGCG
>NW_007228094.1:0-675 GCF_000164805.1 Carlito syrichta
CCTTTGGTGGACAACTAGAAAGGAAATTGAACTGTGGGAAAGAGGATTAATTCAATTAACATGACATAACAGCATTGGCAGTGTATTGTCTATTTCTGAGAAGGACACCTCCTGACTGCTCTAGTTTTTTACATGACTGGACCAAATGCTGAGTGTAAACCCATGAGAAGCCTTGCTGGACATTTGTCAAAATACTCCAAGTAGCCAGGCACAGCGGCTCACGCCTATAATCCCAGGACTTTGGGAGGCTGAGGTGAGAGAATTGCCTGAGCCCGTGGGTTGGAGACCAGCCTGGGCAACTTGGTGAGACCACATGTCTACAATGAATCAAAAAGTTAACCGGGCAAGTTCACGTGTTCCTGTAGTTCCAGCTACTTGGAAGGCTGAGACGGAAGGATCACCTGAGCCCAGCAGGTCGAGGCTGCAGTGGTCACTGTACTCCAGCTTGGGTGACAGAGTGAGACTCCAATTAGAAAAAAAAAACCCTTCACATATACAGGTATTCTGATATAAGAGCATGGTTGTTGCCAAATAGCTTCTACAATTAAAGCACTCTTAAAGTCCTATCTATGTGGAAAACCTACTCTGTTTAGTAAGATAGATTTTGGACTCCATATTTGAGAAATAGATGACTAAGAAATACTTGCAAGTACTAATTCCTGTCCCTTGATCAAA
>NW_007228095.1:0-1868 GCF_000164805.1 Carlito syrichta
ATGGCAAATAATTTGTAAGTTAAAATATGGCTTTATGTGCCCAATTAAAAACTTGGATTTAATCTTTTTTTCCCCCATGAGAAGCCATGGAAGGATTTTTAAGCCAGAGGAGAGTATATAAAAATAGAAGAGGCAGGAGAGATGATTCTGTAACATTTATATTTGAGAAATGTTTACCCTGATGGCCAGGTTGAGAATGGATTGGAAGGGATAAGAATGAAGACCAAGTGACCAATTAAGAGATATGCATTAATTGATGATGAGGACCTGAAATGGGTAGTGGTACTAAAGGTAAAACACAAGTGACATATTTGAAATGTATTGAGAAAAGTGGTTTCCAATCCTCTCTGCACATTAGAATAACAAATTCCCAAGCCCTATGCCTAAAGATTATTTTAATTGATCTTGAATATTTTTAAAGCCTTCCAAGTGATTCTAGTTAGTGACCAAGGCTGAGAACCACTGATTGGTTAATTTAGTAATCACTGATGATTACAGGAAAGTGAGATGTGCAGAAGATGGAGGAATCATGAATGATTGCTAGCTAATATGCTGGCTTTAGATACTGACTAAAACAGAGCCACAACAACCGGCATAGAGAATATCAAAGAAGACTCTTGCAGAGAAAGGGAGAATGGATTTCAATTTGAGAGTGGAAAAGTTAAGGCATCTATGAAATAAGCAGATGTACCTTTTAAGTAGATGACTGAACATGAATGGTCATGTTTGGCAACACTGACTACTGAGTAATACCTGAGAATTATTCAACCATAAAGGGAGATTCTATAAAATAAGAAGAGCACTGAGTTGAGAGGTAAACCTTGAGAACCAACATTCAGAGAAAAGCATAAGGAAAAGAGGAAAAGGAGTTACAAAAAGACTGAGGACAAGCTAGAGAATCACAAAAGAAACCGGTTGAGTGTGGTATTCATTATTTCTATGGAGTGAGCAACAGTTTCAAATCCAGGAGAGTGGTCCAATGTATAAAAAGGATGCAAAACTTCCATAGGCAGTAAACAACTAGCAGCTCATTTGTGATCTTAACGGAAAGAATGTCAACCAGCAAGTGGGTCCAGAAGAATGGGAGACAAGGAAATGGCAGATAGAAATTAGTCTTTTAGGACATCTGTGTAAGCATGAAGGAGAGAATTATGTACCGATACATAAATGCCAGCCGTGTGGAGATGGGGAGGGAAAAAGCTTGGATTGAGAGAAATTTAAGCATGAGCACATATGTTGAGAGATAATTTAGAGAGAGTAAAGGGATACCTCATCCTATAAGAATCAAAAAGAGAAGACCTCTGAGAATGAAAAGGGTGATATACACATATACAGTCATGTACCCAAACATGATTCAGTCAAGGGAAAACTGCATATATGACAGCATTACCATAAGATTATAATATTGTATGGTGAGATACATAAATCTGACCAAGCCCATCTTTCCAAGTCAGCTTTACATAACCAATGTTAAGTTTCTGGGACTCATCTCTATATGATCTTTAATATCAGAGCTCACTCACACTGCATATATTGTACTCAGATTGTGTTATTTTATTCCAGGAAGTTCCTGTTCTCTCTCTTTCTCCCGCCCCATTCTCCAATTGACTGTTGAAAAATTATAACAATTTTTCTCACAGTGACAGGTAAATGAGCTTAATTTTTCTTTTCCCAAGTAATTACATTTTATTCAGAAATAACAGGGTCTCTTCATTGGTTAGTGTTTTATGCCAGACTTGGATAAGAGTGAAGATTTTGATTATATGCACCCCCACCCAGTCACCTCCCAATAGAAAGTCACTTAGGCAGGGCCCGGTGGCTCAGCCTGTAATCCTGCGCCTTTGGGAGGCTGAGGTGAGTGGATTGCC
>NW_007228096.1:0-673 GCF_000164805.1 Carlito syrichta
CATGAGAAGCCATGGAAGGATTTTTAAGCCAGAGGAGAGTATATAAAAATAGAAGAGGCAGGAGAGATGATTCTGTAACATTTATATTTGAGAAATGTTTACCCTGATGGCCAGGTTGAGAATGGATTGGAAGGGATAAGAATGAAGACCAAGTGACCAATTAAGAGATATGCATTAATTGATGATGAGGACCTGAAATGGGTAGTGGTACTAAAGGTAAAACACAAGTGACATATTTGAAATGTATTGAGAAAAGTGGTTTCCAATCCTCTCTGCACATTAGAATAACAAATTCCCAAGCCCTATGCCTAAAGATTATTTTAATTGATCTTGAATATTTTTAAAGCCTTCCAAGTGATTCTAGTTAGTGACCAAGGCTGAGAACCACTGATTGGTTAATTTAGTAATCACTGATGATTACAGGAAAGTGAGATGTGCAGAAGATGGAGGAATCATGAATGATTGCTAGCTAATATGCTGGCTTTAGATACTGACTAAAACAGAGCCACAACAACCGGCATAGAGAATATCAAAGAAGACTCTTGCAGAGAAAGGGAGAATGGATTTCAATTTGAGAGTGGAAAAGTTAAGGCATCTATTGAAATAAGCAGATGTACCTTTTAAGTAGATGACTGAACATGAATGGTTCATGTTTGGCAACACTGACTACTGA
>NW_007228097.1:0-767 GCF_000164805.1 Carlito syrichta
GCTTTTTTCTACGATTCTTATAATTTTAGGTTTTACGTTTAGGTCTTTGATCAATTTAGAGTTGATTTTTGTGTGATATACAGGGGTCCTGTATCATTCTTCCTCATGTGGTCAGCACTATTTACGGAATAGGTTCTCTTCTCCCCAGTAGTTTCTGGTAGAGGTTTCGTCGAAGATGAGTTGGTTGAGAAAGTGAGGTTTTGCTTCTGGATTCTTTATCCTGTTTTGTATGTCTATATCCTTGTTCTTGTACCAATACCAGGCTGCTTTGATTATTGTAGCTTTATAATAAAGTTTAATGTCTGGAAATGTGGTATCTCCCACTTAGTTTCTTTTGCCAAACACTGAATTGGTTATTCATGGTCATTTATGTTTCCATATGAATATCTGTATTGTCCTTTCTGGGTCTGAGAAGAATTACGTTGGTAATATAATAGGTATTGCGTTGAATCTGTAGATTGCCTTTGGTAGGATAGACATGTTAACGATGTTGAATCTTCCAATCCATTAGCATCGAATATTTTTCCATTTGCTTGTGACTTCTTTGATTTATTTAGTGGTGTTTTGTAGTTTTCATTGTAAAGGTCTTTGTCTTTCACTTCTCTAGTCAGTAAGATGCCAAGGTATTTCCTTCTTTTGTGGCTATTGTGAATGAGACTGTGATTTTCATTTGGTTCTCTGCCTTTTTGTTGTTGGTGTATAGAATACAACTGTCTTTTGCACATTTATTTTGAAGCATGAGATTTTGCCAGAGTCATTACCAGTTC
>NW_007228098.1:0-763 GCF_000164805.1 Carlito syrichta
CCCACTTAGTTTCTTTTGCCAAACACTGAATTGGTTATTCATGGTCATTTATGTTTCCATATGAATATCTGTATTGTCCTTTCTGGGTCTGAGAAGAATTACGTTGGTAATATAATAGGTATTGCGTTGAATCTGTAGATTGCCTTTGGTAGGATAGACATGTTAACGATGTTGAATCTTCCAATCCATTAGCATCGAATATTTTTCCATTTGCTTGTGACTTCTTTGATTTATTTAGTGGTGTTTTGTAGTTTTCATTGTAAAGGTCTTTGTCTTTCACTTCTCTAGTCAGTAAGATGCCAAGGTATTTCCTTCTTTTGTGGCTATTGTGAATGAGACTGTGATTTTCATTTGGTTCTCTGCCTTTTTGTTGTTGGTGTATAGAATACAACTGTCTTTTGCACATTTATTTTGAAGCATGAGATTTTGCCAGAGTCATTTACCAGTTCAAGGAGGTTTTTTTCAGATTATCTTGGATTTTCAAGGTATAGGATCATCTTGTCAGCAAAGAGGGATAACTTAACTTCTTCTTTTCCTCTTTGGATACCCCCGATTTCCTTCTGTTGTCTGATTGCTCTAGCTAAGACTTCCAACATTATGCTGAACAGAAGGGTGAGAGTGGACAGTCTTGTCATGTTCCAGTTTTCAGGGAAAATGCTTCCAATTTCTGTTTTGAAATACGTTGGCTATGGGTTTTTTTTTTTTTAAATCATGAATAGCTCTTATTATTCTGAGGTATGTTTTCTCTATGCCTATGTGGTCA
>NW_007228099.1:0-5122 GCF_000164805.1 Carlito syrichta
TCTTCTATGACATATATTTTACTTGTTTTTGGTCTGCAGACTGTAAGATTCATGAGAGGAGAGATTTATGTCTGTTTTGTTCGCTGCTTTATCCTCCCAGACTCTAGAACAAAGTCTAACACATAAATAAAAACTTAGTAAACATTTGTTAAATAAATAAATGGTTGGATATCCACAAAGACTGCAACAACACATGGGCATATTAAAACTCATGTAGATGTTTCATTGTTGCCTGATATTCCACTTTCACAGCTTGACTGCCATGTCATCTCAGACTAAGGCTCCCAATTTATGTTAAGGTTCCCAATATTAATTCATCAACTCAAGTGGGCAAGAAAAGCCATACTTATTTATGTTCTTTAAATAAAACTAAATCCAATTCTAGGGCCCCATACCACCAGGCTGTTAGTAAATTCAGTCATTTGGGGGGCTCTTTCCCTGTCCTTTCCTCCTCTTCTCCAAAATTACACAAGGTCCCAAAGTCTTATGCTGTGACAAAGCATAGAAGAGGTCCATGCTGGTTTTCACTGAGACAACTACTATCCCAGCCCACATGACTCCTTTAGGTATAGCCACTTTACAGTTTCAGGGTCATGTCTGCAAATGGATATTTTTGGAATAGTTAGAACTTTGGGACCCAAGATCATCCTCCATTGATGCCCCTTTTAGGGTTATGCTGTTTCCCAAGGGTGTGACTTAAGAATAGGGCACAGGCCCCTGCTGCATGTGGGTGCCTCCAACCTCTGTCCTCCTCTAAGTCTGGAAGAATCTCTCCTTTCTTTAGTTGCTTTCATTGTTTAACGTCCCCTCCACTTTAACCCAACAATACTCGCGGGCAGTGCTTGCGGCTGCAGGACTTACCCCAAGATTAAAGAGAGATAGGGAGAGAAATACAAAATATAGTAATTCTCTCCTCCTTCTTTTTGTAATTCTCATTAGGATTAGAGACAAGTTCTGCTTAGAAATAACTCCAAGAAAAATTTTTGTATCTTATTTTCACATTGAAAACCAGACCTATTTGCTTCAGCCTAAATGAGCGTGTTATGTAAAATTAAATGAACATGGGAGAGAGCTGCACATTTAAAAAAAATATATGGGGAAAGAGTGAAATGTATGTTAGAGTAGTGGGGTACAAGTGGGGATTTACTACATAAGTAGGTTGCATACAGGTGAAGTTTAGGCCTATCGCTGACCCTCTCTCCCTGCTAGCGAACCAGGTACCCATTGTGTTACCACATACCCCATTCCCTCCTCCCTCTCTCCTTCTTCTGGCAGCGTCCAGAATCTGCCAATCCCACCCTTGTGCTTAGTGTGACTAGAGTTCGGGGCTTGCTTATGAGTGAGAACATGTTGTACTCAGTACTTTGTTTCAATGTTAGTCCACTTAGTACGATGGTGTCCAACTGCATCCAAGTTGCTGTAAAGTCATGATTGTTTTGCTTTATGGCTGCATACTATTCTATCATATATATGTACTATATTTTCTTTATCCAGTACATTTTTTATGGGTATCTGGGTTGGTTCCATGTTTTTGCTATTGTCAATAGTGCTGTATTAAACATGTGTGTGCAGGTGCCTTTTTGGTAGAGCAATTTATGCTCCTCTGGTATATTCCCAGGAGAGGAATTGCTGGATCATATGGATGTTCAATTTTTAGTTTTTTGAGAAATCATCACACTGCTTTCCATAGAGGTTGAACTAGCTTGTATTCCCACCACAGTGTAGAAGTGTTCTTTTCTCCCCAGTCACACCAGCACCTGTTTTTTTTTTGACTTAATAATAGACATCCTTACCAGTGTGAGGTGGTATCTAATTAGAGTTTTGATCTGCCTTTTTTTGATGATCAGTGATGCTGAATATTTTTTCATGTGTTTGTTGGCTGCTTGTATGTCATCCTTTGAGAAGATGCTGCTCACGCCTTTTGCCTACTTTTTAATGGGTTTTTTCTTTCAATTTGTTTGAGTTCCTTATATATCCTTGACGTTAGGCCTTTGTCAGATGCATAGCTTGCTAATAATTTTTCCCATTCCATCGGGTCTCATTACTCTATGGTTTCTTTTGCTGTGCAAAAACTTTTCAGTTTTTCAGACAAGAACCCTCCTGTCTATAGTAGGTTTCCTTGCAATTGTTCTTGAGGACTTTCTCATGATTTTATTGCCTACTGTGATATCCAGAAGGGTGCTCCCTATGTTTTCTTCTGAGATGTTTATAGATTGAGGTTTTAAGTCCTTAATCCACTTTAAGTTGATTTTTGTATATGGTGATAGGTAGGAATCCAGTTTCATTCGGCATGTGGCTAGTCAGTTTTCTCAGCATCATTTGCTAAATGATTTTCTTTCCTCAAGAAGACTATTGATGACTTTCTCAAAGATGAATTGGTTGAGGGACTATGTTTTTATTTACAGATTCTCTGTCCTGTTCATTGGTCTATGTGCCTATTTCTTTGCCAATACCCTGCAATCTCAGCTACAGTGGCCTTGTAATATGGTTTATTTTTTAAATTTTATTTTAAAGATGTGAGGTACAGTTTTAGGATTAGGTACATAAGTGGTCATCATACAGGTGAAGTTTGGGCCTCCCATTGGTCCTCACTTCACCTGGTTTGGGGTCAGGTACCCTAATTGATGTTATGCGTTCCATCTCATCCCTGGCAGTGTCCCACTACTGCCAATCCCTTTCTTATATTATTATAATAGGTGTTCAGAATTCACTTATGAGTGAGAACATGTGGTGCTCAGTTCTTTTTTTTCTGTGAAAGATCACTGAGTATGATAGACTCTAAAGCCATCCAAGTTGTTGTGAAGTTCGTAATTTTGCCCTTCTTTATGACTGTATACTATTACATCATGTATTGTACCACCTTTTTTTAAAAATCCAGTCCAGTTTTGATGGGCAGCACAATTGGTTCCATGTTTTGCTATTGTGAATTGTGCTGCAATAAACATGTGCGTGCAGGTATTTTTCTTATAGAATAATTTGTGTTCCTATGGGTATATTCACAAAAGGGGGGTTGCTGGATCACATGGAAGGTCAATTTTTAGATCTTTTAGAAATTGCCACACTGTTTTCCACAGAGATTGTACTAATTTGTTCTTCTACCAACAGTGTAGCAGCATTCCCTTTTCTCTGCCTTTTCTCTGAATCCTCTCCAGCATCTGTTTTTTGGTGTTTTTTGTTTTTTGAGTTATTAATGATGGACACCCTGACTGGAGTTAGGTGATATCTCAGTGTGGTTTTGGTTTGCATTTCCTTGATGATTTGTGAAGCTGAGCACTTTTTCATGTATCTGTTGGCTGCTCGTATGTCTTCTTTTGAGAAGTGTCTCTTCATATCTTTTGCCTTCTTTTTTAAAAGGACTGTTATTTTATATTTTTTTTCATTTTGGCACATTTGATTTCCTTGTAGATCCTGGATGTTAGGCCTTTGTCAAACATACTGTTGGCAAATATTTTTTCCCATTCTGTGAGCTGTCTCCCCATTCTCTTCATGATTTCTTTTGCTTTGCAGAATGTTTTCAGTTTGATGAAGTCCCACTAGTCTATCTTATCTCTTATGTCATGGACTTTTGTGGTTTTGATTAGGAATTGGCTACCTATTCCAATTTCTGTAAGGGTGTATCCTGCTTTTTTCTAAGATTCTTATAATTTTAGGTTTTACGTTTAGGTCTTTGATCAATTTAGAGTTGATTTTTGTGTGATATACAGGGGTCCTGTATCATTCTTCCTCATGTGGTCAGCACTATTTACGGAATAGGTTCTCTTCTCCCCAGTAGTTTCTGGTAGAGGTTTCGTCGAAGATGAGTTGGTTGAGAAAGTGAGGTTTTGCTTCTGGATTCTTTATCCTGTTTTGTATGTCTATATCCTTGTTCTTGTACCAATACCAGGCTGCTTTGATTATTGTAGCTTTATAATAAAGTTTAATGTCTGGAAATGTGGTATCTCCCACTTAGTTTCTTTTGCCAAACACTGAATTGGTTATTCATGGTCATTTATGTTTCCATATGAATATCTGTATTGTCCTTTCTGGGTCTGAGAAGAATTACGTTGGTAATATAATAGGTATTGCGTTGAATCTGTAGATTGCCTTTGGTAGGATAGACATGTTAACGATGTTGAATCTTCCAATCCATTAGCATCGAATATTTTTCCATTTGCTTGTGACTTCTTTGATTTATTTAGTGGTGTTTTGTAGTTTTCATTGTAAAGGTCTTTGTCTTTCACTTCTCTAGTCAGTAAGATGCCAAGGTATTTCCTTCTTTTGTGGCTATTGTGAATGAGACTGTGATTTTCATTTGGTTCTCTGCCTTTTTGTTGTTGGTGTATAGAATACAACTGTCTTTTGCACATTTATTTTGAAGCATGAGATTTTGCCAGAGTCATTTACAGTCAAGGAGGTTTTTTTCAGATTATCTGGATTTTCAAGGTATAGGATCATCTTGTCAGCAAAGAGGGATAACTTAACTTCTTCTTTTCCTCTTTGGATACCCCCGATTTCCTTCTGTTGTCTGATTGCTCTAGCTAAGACTTCCAACATTATGCTGAACAGAAGGGTGAGAGTGGACAGTCTTGTCATGTTCCAGTTTTCAGGGAAAATGCTTCCAATTTCTGTTTTGAAATACGTTGGCTATGGGTTTTTTTTTTTTTAAATCATGAATAGCTCTTATTATTCTGAGGTATGTTTTCTCTATGCCTATGTGGTCAAGGGCTTTTATCAAGAAGAGATCCTGGATTGTGTCAAAAGTTTTTTTCTGCATCTAATGATGTAATTTATGGTTTTGGTTTTACATCTGTTGATGTATTGAATTTTTTTATGGTCTTGTGGATGTTTAACCATCCCTACATCCTAGGGATGAAGTCTACTTGGTCGTGGTGGATTTTTTTTAGATGTGCTCTTGGATCTGATGTGGTAGAATCTTGTTGAGAACTTTTCCATCTTTGTTCATCAGGGATATTGGTCTCTAGTTCTCTTTCGTTGTTGGGCCTTTAATCAGTTTGGGTATCAGTGTGAGGCTAACTTCATAAAATGATTTGGGAAGAGTTCTGTCTTTCTCAATTGCCTGGAATACTTTCAATAGAATTGGCATCAGCTCTTCCTTCTATGGGTTTGTAGCATTATCCTGGAG
>NW_007228100.1:0-5429 GCF_000164805.1 Carlito syrichta
TCTTCTATGACATATATTTTACTTGTTTTTGGTCTGCAGACTGTAAGATTCATGAGAGGAGAGATTTATGTCTGTTTTGTTCGCTGCTTTATCCTCCCAGACTCTAGAACAAAGTCTAACACATAAATAAAAACTTAGTAAACATTTGTTAAATAAATAAATGGTTGGATATCCACAAAGACTGCAACAACACATGGGCATATTAAAACTCATGTAGATGTTTCATTGTTGCCTGATATTCCACTTTCACAGCTTGACTGCCATGTCATCTCAGACTAAGGCTCCCAATTTATGTTAAGGTTCCCAATATTAATTCATCAACTCAAGTGGGCAAGAAAAGCCATACTTATTTATGTTCTTTAAATAAAACTAAATCCAATTCTAGGGCCCCATACCACCAGGCTGTTAGTAAATTCAGTCATTTGGGGGGCTCTTTCCCTGTCCTTTCCTCCTCTTCTCCAAAATTACACAAGGTCCCAAAGTCTTATGCTGTGACAAAGCATAGAAGAGGTCCATGCTGGTTTTCACTGAGACAACTACTATCCCAGCCCACATGACTCCTTTAGGTATAGCCACTTTACAGTTTCAGGGTCATGTCTGCAAATGGATATTTTTGGAATAGTTAGAACTTTGGGACCCAAGATCATCCTCCATTGATGCCCCTTTTAGGGTTATGCTGTTTCCCAAGGGTGTGACTTAAGAATAGGGCACAGGCCCCTGCTGCATGTGGGTGCCTCCAACCTCTGTCCTCCTCTAAGTCTGGAAGAATCTCTCCTTTCTTTAGTTGCTTTCATTGTTTAACGTCCCCTCCACTTTAACCCAACAATACTCGCGGGCAGTGCTTGCGGCTGCAGGACTTACCCCAAGATTAAAGAGAGATAGGGAGAGAAATACAAAATATAGTAATTCTCTCCTCCTTCTTTTTGTAATTCTCATTAGGATTAGAGACAAGTTCTGCTTAGAAATAACTCCAAGAAAAATTTTTGTATCTTATTTTCACATTGAAAACCAGACCTATTTGCTTCAGCCTAAATGAGCGTGTTATGTAAAATTAAATGAACATGGGAGAGAGCTGCACATTTAAAAAAAATATATGGGGAAAGAGTGAAATGTATGTTAGAGTAGTGGGGTACAAGTGGGGATTTACTACATAAGTAGGTTGCATACAGGTGAAGTTTAGGCCTATCGCTGACCCTCTCTCCCTGCTAGCGAACCAGGTACCCATTGTGTTACCACATACCCCATTCCCTCCTCCCTCTCTCCTTCTTCTGGCAGCGTCCAGAATCTGCCAATCCCACCCTTGTGCTTAGTGTGACTAGAGTTCGGGGCTTGCTTATGAGTGAGAACATGTTGTACTCAGTACTTTGTTTCAATGTTAGTCCACTTAGTACGATGGTGTCCAACTGCATCCAAGTTGCTGTAAAGTCATGATTGTTTTGCTTTATGGCTGCATACTATTCTATCATATATATGTACTATATTTTCTTTATCCAGTACATTTTTTATGGGTATCTGGGTTGGTTCCATGTTTTTGCTATTGTCAATAGTGCTGTATTAAACATGTGTGTGCAGGTGCCTTTTTGGTAGAGCAATTTATGCTCCTCTGGTATATTCCCAGGAGAGGAATTGCTGGATCATATGGATGTTCAATTTTTAGTTTTTTGAGAAATCATCACACTGCTTTCCATAGAGGTTGAACTAGCTTGTATTCCCACCACAGTGTAGAAGTGTTCTTTTCTCCCCAGTCACACCAGCACCTGTTTTTTTTTTGACTTAATAATAGACATCCTTACCAGTGTGAGGTGGTATCTAATTAGAGTTTTGATCTGCCTTTTTTTGATGATCAGTGATGCTGAATATTTTTTCATGTGTTTGTTGGCTGCTTGTATGTCATCCTTTGAGAAGATGCTGCTCACGCCTTTTGCCTACTTTTTAATGGGCTTTTTCTTTCAATTTGTTTGAGTTCCTTATATATCCTTGACGTTAGGCCTTTGTCAGATGCATAGCTTGCTAATAATTTTTCCCATTCCATGGGTCTCATTACTCTATGGTTTCTTTTGCTGTGCAAAAACTTTTCAGTTTTTCAGACAAGAACCCTCCTGTCTATAGTAGGTTTCCTTGCAATTGTTCTTGAGGACTTTCTCATGATTTTATTGCCTACTGTGATATCCAGAAGGGTGCTCCCTATGTTTTCTTCTGAGATGTTTATAGATTGAGGTTTTAAGTCCTTAATCCACTTTAAGTTGATTTTTGTATATGGTGATAGGTAGGAATCCAGTTTCATTCGGCATGTGGCTAGTCAGTTTTCTCAGCATCATTTGCTAAATGATTTTCTTTCCTCAAGAAGACTATTGATGACTTTCTCAAAGATGAATTGGTTGAGGGACTATGTTTTTATTTACAGATTCTCTGTCCTGTTCATTGGTCTATGTGCCTATTTCTTTGCCAATACCCTGCAATCTCAGCTACAGTGGCCTTGTAATATGGTTTATTTTTTAAATTTTATTTTAAAGATGTGAGGTACAGTTTAGGATTAGGTACATAAGTGGTCATCATACAGGTGAAGTTTGGGCCTCCCATTGGTCCTCACTTCACCTGGTTTTGGGGTCAGGTACCCTAATTGATGTTATGCGTTCCATCTCATCCCTGGCAGTGTCCCACTACTGCCAATCCCTTTTCTTATATTATTATAATAGGTGTTCAGAATTCACTTATGAGTGAGAACATGTGGTGCTCAGTTCTTTTTTTTCTGTGAAAGATCACTGAGTATGATAGACTCTAAAGCCATCCAAGTTGTTGTGAAGTTCGTAATTTTGCCCTTCTTTATGACTGTATACTATTACATCATGTATTGTACCACCTTTTTTTAAAAATCCAGTCCAGTTTTGATGGGCAGCACAATTGGTTCCATGTTTTGCTATTGTGAATTGTGCTGCAATAAACATGTGCGTGCAGGTATTTTTCTTATAGAATAATTTGTGTTCCTATGGGTATATTCACAAAAGGGGGGTTGCTGGATCACATGGAAGGTCAATTTTTAGATCTTTTAGAAATTGCCACACTGTTTTCCACAGAGATTGTACTAATTTGTTCTTCTACCAACAGTGTAGCAGCATTCCCTTTTCTCTGCCTTTTCTCTGAATCCTCTCCAGCATCTGTTTTTTGGTGTTTTTTGTTTTTTGAGTTATTAATGATGGACACCCTGACTGGAGTTAGGTGATATCTCAGTGTGGTTTTGGTTTGCATTTCCTTGATGATTTGTGAAGCTGAGCACTTTTTCATGTATCTGTTGGCTGCTCGTATGTCTTCTTTTGAGAAGTGTCTCTTCATATCTTTTGCCTTCTTTTTTAAAAGGACTGTTATTTTATATTTTTTTTCATTTTGGCACATTTGATTTCCTTGTAGATCCTGGATGTTAGGCCTTTGTCAAACATACTGTTGGCAAATATTTTTTCCCATTCTGTGAGCTGTCTCCCCATTCTCTTCATGATTTCTTTTGCTTTGCAGAATGTTTTCAGTTTGATGAAGTCCCACTAGTCTATCTTATCTCTTATGTCATGGACTTTTGTGGTTTTGATTAGGAATTGGCTACCTATTCCAATTTCTGTAAGGGTGTATCCTGCTTTTTTCTAAGATTCTTATAATTTTAGGTTTTACGTTTAGGTCTTTGATCAATTTAGAGTTGATTTTTGTGTGATATACAGGGGTCCTGTATCATTCTTCCTCATGTGGTCAGCACTATTTACGGAATAGGTTCTCTTCTCCCCAGTAGTTTCTGGTAGAGGTTTCGTCGAAGATGAGTTGGTTGAGAAAGTGAGGTTTTGCTTCTGGATTCTTTATCCTGTTTTGTATGTCTATATCCTTGTTCTTGTACCAATACCAGGCTGCTTTGATTATTGTAGCTTTATAATAAAGTTTAATGTCTGGAAATGTGGTATCTCCCACTTAGTTTCTTTTGCCAAACACTGAATTGGTTATTCATGGTCATTTATGTTTCCATATGAATATCTGTATTGTCCTTTCTGGGTCTGAGAAGAATTACGTTGGTAATATAATAGGTATTGCGTTGAATCTGTAGATTGCCTTTGGTAGGATAGACATGTTAACGATGTTGAATCTTCCAATCCATTAGCATCGAATATTTTTCCATTTGCTTGTGACTTCTTTGATTTATTTAGTGGTGTTTTGTAGTTTTCATTGTAAAGGTCTTTGTCTTTCACTTCTCTAGTCAGTAAGATGCCAAGGTATTTCCTTCTTTTGTGGCTATTGTGAATGAGACTGTGATTTTCATTTGGTTCTCTGCCTTTTTGTTGTTGGTGTATAGAATACAACTGTCTTTTGCACATTTATTTTGAAGCATGAGATTTTGCCAGAGTCATTTACCAGTTCAAGGAGGTTTTTTTCAGATTATCTTGGATTTTCAAGGTATAGGATCATCTTGTCAGCAAAGAGGGATAACTTAACTTCTTCTTTTCCTCTTTGGATACCCCCGATTTCCTTCTGTTGTCTGATTGCTCTAGCTAAGACTTCCAACATTATGCTGAACAGAAGGGTGAGAGTGGACAGTCTTGTCATGTTCCAGTTTTCAGGGAAAATGCTTCCAATTTCTGTTTTGAAATACGTTGGCTATGGGTTTTTTTTTTTTTAAATCATGAATAGCTCTTATTATTCTGAGGTATGTTTTCTCTATGCCTATGTGGTCAAGGGCTTTTATCAAGAAGAGATCCTGGATTGTGTCAAAAGTTTTTTTCTGCATCTAATGATGTAATTTATGGTTTTGGTTTTACATCTGTTGATGTATTGAATTTTTTTATGGTCTTGTGGATGTTTAACCATCCCTACATCCTAGGGATGAAGTCTACTTGGTCGTGGTGGATTTTTTTTAGATGTGCTCTTGGATCTGATGTGGTAGAATCTTGTTGAGAACTTTTCCATCTTTGTTCATCAGGGATATTGGTCTCTAGTTCTCTTTCGTTGTTGGGCCTTTAATCAGTTTGGGTATCAGTGTGAGGCTAACTTCATAAAATGATTTGGGAAGAGTTCTGTCTTTCTCAATTGCCTGGAATACTTTCAATAGAATTGGCATCAGCTCTTCCTTCTATGGGTTTGTAGCATTATCCTGGAAAGTCGTATGGTCCAGGGTTTTTTTTTGTTTTTTGTAGGTAGTTTTCTTATGATGGAGTCAATTTCCTGGGTTGTTATTGGTCTATTTAGGGTCTCAATTTCTTCTTGTTTCAATCTTGGGAACATTTCATTTAGATTTTTAAGTTTGTTTCCATACAGGTGTGCATAGTAATCTCTGATAATCTTTTGTATTTCTTGTGTCTGTCGTGATTTGATCTTTTGCATTTTTGATTTTGTTTATTTGGGCCTTTTCTCACTTTTTTCTTGGTCTATCTGGCTGGGGTCCCTCAATCTTGTTTATCCCT
>NW_007228101.1:0-5358 GCF_000164805.1 Carlito syrichta
TCTTCTATGACATATATTTTACTTGTTTTTGGTCTGCAGACTGTAAGATTCATGAGAGGAGAGATTTATGTCTGTTTTGTTCGCTGCTTTATCCTCCCAGACTCTAGAACAAAGTCTAACACATAAATAAAAACTTAGTAAACATTTGTTAAATAAATAAATGGTTGGATATCCACAAAGACTGCAACAACACATGGGCATATTAAAACTCATGTAGATGTTTCATTGTTGCCTGATATTCCACTTTCACAGCTTGACTGCCATGTCATCTCAGACTAAGGCTCCCAATTTATGTTAAGGTTCCCAATATTAATTCATCAACTCAAGTGGGCAAGAAAAGCCATACTTATTTATGTTCTTTAAATAAAACTAAATCCAATTCTAGGGCCCCATACCACCAGGCTGTTAGTAAATTCAGTCATTTGGGGGGCTCTTTCCCTGTCCTTTCCTCCTCTTCTCCAAAATTACACAAGGTCCCAAAGTCTTATGCTGTGACAAAGCATAGAAGAGGTCCATGCTGGTTTTCACTGAGACAACTACTATCCCAGCCCACATGACTCCTTTAGGTATAGCCACTTTACAGTTTCAGGGTCATGTCTGCAAATGGATATTTTTGGAATAGTTAGAACTTTGGGACCCAAGATCATCCTCCATTGATGCCCCTTTTAGGGTTATGCTGTTTCCCAAGGGTGTGACTTAAGAATAGGGCACAGGCCCCTGCTGCATGTGGGTGCCTCCAACCTCTGTCCTCCTCTAAGTCTGGAAGAATCTCTCCTTTCTTTAGTTGCTTTCATTGTTTAACGTCCCCTCCACTTTAACCCAACAATACTCGCGGGCAGTGCTTGCGGCTGCAGGACTTACCCCAAGATTAAAGAGAGATAGGGAGAGAAATACAAAATATAGTAATTCTCTCCTCCTTCTTTTTGTAATTCTCATTAGGATTAGAGACAAGTTCTGCTTAGAAATAACTCCAAGAAAAATTTTTGTATCTTATTTTCACATTGAAAACCAGACCTATTTGCTTCAGCCTAAATGAGCGTGTTATGTAAAATTAAATGAACATGGGAGAGAGCTGCACATTTAAAAAAAATATATGGGGAAAGAGTGAAATGTATGTTAGAGTAGTGGGGTACAAGTGGGGATTTACTACATAAGTAGGTTGCATACAGGTGAAGTTTAGGCCTATCGCTGACCCTCTCTCCCTGCTAGCGAACCAGGTACCCATTGTGTTACCACATACCCCATTCCCTCCTCCCTCTCTCCTTCTTCTGGCAGCGTCCAGAATCTGCCAATCCCACCCTTGTGCTTAGTGTGACTAGAGTTCGGGGCTTGCTTATGAGTGAGAACATGTTGTACTCAGTACTTTGTTTCAATGTTAGTCCACTTAGTACGATGGTGTCCAACTGCATCCAAGTTGCTGTAAAGTCATGATTGTTTTGCTTTATGGCTGCATACTATTCTATCATATATATGTACTATATTTTCTTTATCCAGTACATTTTTTATGGGTATCTGGGTTGGTTCCATGTTTTTGCTATTGTCAATAGTGCTGTATTAAACATGTGTGTGCAGGTGCCTTTTTGGTAGAGCAATTTATGCTCCTCTGGTATATTCCCAGGAGAGGAATTGCTGGATCATATGGATGTTCAATTTTTAGTTTTTTGAGAAATCATCACACTGCTTTCCATAGAGGTTGAACTAGCTTGTATTCCCACCACAGTGTAGAAGTGTTCTTTTCTCCCCAGTCACACCAGCACCTGTTTTTTTTTTGACTTAATAATAGACATCCTTACCAGTGTGAGGTGGTATCTAATTAGAGTTTTGATCTGCCTTTTTTTGATGATCAGTGATGCTGAATATTTTTTCATGTGTTTGTTGGCTGCTTGTATGTCATCCTTTGAGAAGATGCTGCTCACGCCTTTTGCCTACTTTTTAATGGGTTTTTTCTTTCAATTTGTTTGAGTTCCTTATATATCCTTGACGTTAGGCCTTTGTCAGATGCATAGCTTGCTAATAATTTTTCCCATTCCATGGGTCTCATTACTCTATGGTTTCTTTTGCTGTGCAAAAACTTTTCAGTTTTTCAGACAAGAACCCTCCTGTCTATAGTAGGTTTCCTTGCAATTGTTCTTGAGGACTTTCTCATGATTTTATTGCCTACTGTGATATCCAGAAGGGTGCTCCCTATGTTTTCTTCTGAGATGTTTATAGATTGAGGTTTTAAGTCCTTAATCCACTTTAAGTTGATTTTTGTATATGGTGATAGGTAGGAATCCAGTTTCATTCGGCATGTGGCTAGTCAGTTTTCTCAGCATCATTTGCTAAATGATTTTCTTTCCTCAAGAAGACTATTGATGACTTTCTCAAAGATGAATTGGTTGAGGGACTATGTTTTTATTTACAGATTCTCTGTCCTGTTCATTGGTCTATGTGCCTATTTCTTTGCCAATACCCTGCAATCTCAGCTACAGTGGCCTTGTAATATGGTTTATTTTTTAAATTTTATTTTAAAGATGTGAGGTACAGTTTAGGATTAGGTACATAAGTGGTCATCATACAGGTGAAGTTTGGGCCTCCCATTGGTCCTCACTTCACCTGGTTTGGGGTCAGGTACCCTAATTGATGTTATGCGTTCCATCTCATCCCTGGCAGTGTCCCACTACTGCCAATCCCTTTCTTATATTATTATAATAGGTGTTCAGAATTCACTTATGAGTGAGAACATGTGGTGCTCAGTTCTTTTTTTTCTGTGAAAGATCACTGAGTATGATAGACTCTAAAGCCATCCAAGTTGTTGTGAAGTTCGTAATTTTGCCCTTCTTTATGACTGTATACTATTACATCATGTATTGTACCACCTTTTTTTAAAAATCCAGTCCAGTTTTGATGGGCAGCACAATTGGTTCCATGTTTTGCTATTGTGAATTGTGCTGCAATAAACATGTGCGTGCAGGTATTTTTCTTATAGAATAATTTGTGTTCCTATGGGTATATTCACAAAAGGGGGGTTGCTGGATCACATGGAAGGTCAATTTTTAGATCTTTTAGAAATTGCCACACTGTTTTCCACAGAGATTGTACTAATTTGTTCTTCTACCAACAGTGTAGCAGCATTCCCTTTTCTCTGCCTTTTCTCTGAATCCTCTCCAGCATCTGTTTTTTGGTGTTTTTTGTTTTTTGAGTTATTAATGATGGACACCCTGACTGGAGTTAGGTGATATCTCAGTGTGGTTTTGGTTTGCATTTCCTTGATGATTTGTGAAGCTGAGCACTTTTTCATGTATCTGTTGGCTGCTCGTATGTCTTCTTTTGAGAAGTGTCTCTTCATATCTTTTGCCTTCTTTTTTAAAAGGACTGTTATTTTATATTTTTTTTCATTTTGGCACATTTGATTTCCTTGTAGATCCTGGATGTTAGGCCTTTGTCAAACATACTGTTGGCAAATATTTTTTCCCATTCTGTGAGCTGTCTCCCCATTCTCTTCATGATTTCTTTTGCTTTGCAGAATGTTTTCAGTTTGATGAAGTCCCACTAGTCTATCTTATCTCTTATGTCATGGACTTTTGTGGTTTTGATTAGGAATTGGCTACCTATTCCAATTTCTGTAAGGGTGTATCCTGCTTTTTTCTAAGATTCTTATAATTTTAGGTTTTACGTTTAGGTCTTTGATCAATTTAGAGTTGATTTTTGTGTGATATACAGGGGTCCTGTATCATTCTTCCTCATGTGGTCAGCACTATTTACGGAATAGGTTCTCTTCTCCCCAGTAGTTTCTGGTAGAGGTTTCGTCGAAGATGAGTTGGTTGAGAAAGTGAGGTTTTGCTTCTGGATTCTTTATCCTGTTTTGTATGTCTATATCCTTGTTCTTGTACCAATACCAGGCTGCTTTGATTATTGTAGCTTTATAATAAAGTTTAATGTCTGGAAATGTGGTATCTCCCACTTAGTTTCTTTTGCCAAACACTGAATTGGTTATTCATGGTCATTTATGTTTCCATATGAATATCTGTATTGTCCTTTCTGGGTCTGAGAAGAATTACGTTGGTAATATAATAGGTATTGCGTTGAATCTGTAGATTGCCTTTGGTAGGATAGACATGTTAACGATGTTGAATCTTCCAATCCATTAGCATCGAATATTTTTCCATTTGCTTGTGACTTCTTTGATTTATTTAGTGGTGTTTTGTAGTTTTCATTGTAAAGGTCTTTGTCTTTCACTTCTCTAGTCAGTAAGATGCCAAGGTATTTCCTTCTTTTGTGGCTATTGTGAATGAGACTGTGATTTTCATTTGGTTCTCTGCCTTTTTGTTGTTGGTGTATAGAATACAACTGTCTTTTGCACATTTATTTTGAAGCATGAGATTTTGCCAGAGTCATTTACCAGTTCAAGGAGGTTTTTTTCAGATTATCTTGGATTTTCAAGGTATAGGATCATCTTGTCAGCAAAGAGGGATAACTTAACTTCTTCTTTTCCTCTTTGGATACCCCCGATTTCCTTCTGTTGTCTGATTGCTCTAGCTAAGACTTCCAACATTATGCTGAACAGAAGGGTGAGAGTGGACAGTCTTGTCATGTTCCAGTTTTCAGGGAAAATGCTTCCAATTTCTGTTTTGAAATACGTTGGCTATGGGTTTTTTTTTTTTTAAATCATGAATAGCTCTTATTATTCTGAGGTATGTTTTCTCTATGCCTATGTGGTCAAGGGCTTTTATCAAGAAGAGATCCTGGATTGTGTCAAAAGTTTTTTTCTGCATCTAATGATGTAATTTATGGTTTTGGTTTTACATCTGTTGATGTATTGAATTTTTTTATGGTCTTGTGGATGTTTAACCATCCCTACATCCTAGGGATGAAGTCTACTTGGTCGTGGTGGATTTTTTTTAGATGTGCTCTTGGATCTGATGTGGTAGAATCTTGTTGAGAACTTTTCCATCTTTGTTCATCAGGGATATTGGTCTCTAGTTCTCTTTCGTTGTTGGGCCTTTAATCAGTTTGGGTATCAGTGTGAGGCTAACTTCATAAAATGATTTGGGAAGAGTTCTGTCTTTCTCAATTGCCTGGAATACTTTCAATAGAATTGGCATCAGCTCTTCCTTCTATGGGTTTGTAGCATTATCCTGGAAAGTCGTATGGTCCAGGGTTTTTTTTTGTTTTTTGTAGGTAGTTTTCTTATGATGGAGTCAATTTCCTGGGTTGTTATTGGTCTATTTAGGGTCTCAATTTCTTCTTGTTTCAATCTTGGGAACATTTCATTTAGATTTTTAAGTTTGTTTCCATACAGGTGTGCATAGTAATCTCTGATAATCTTTTGTATTTCTTGTGTCTGTCGTGATTTGATCTTTTTGCATTTTTGATTTT
>NW_007228102.1:0-1562 GCF_000164805.1 Carlito syrichta
GGCTTTCATGTCTTAGAGTTCTAGAGGCTGGAATCCCTAGTTCAGGGTGACAGCAGATTCCGTTCTGGTCAGGGTCAGCCTCCAAGCTGAAGGTGGCCACCTCTGACTGTGTCCTCTTCAGGTTGAGAAAGAGGTCTGTGCTTCTTCCACTTCCAATCAGGGGATTAGATCCCCACCCTCGAGCCCTCCTCTAGTTCTGACCACCTCCCATAACATCACCTCCAAAGACCATCACTTGGACTGTTAGGACATGAAGTCTGGAATTTGGGGGGGGCACAAATATTCCACTCATAGCACTGACTATAGTATTCAACAGAGCCACATTGGGGACTCACAGGGAATGCGGGAGGGCCACATGATCGCCAAGGTGTTGATGCTTGGTCATGGGAGGGTGCCCTGAGGGTCCAGGAGCACACACTGGGATACGGTGGGAAGGAAACAGATCGGCAGGAGAGACGAGGAGGCTCAGGGAGAAGTATTGGGTGGGGTGGGCTCTGTATAAAGGTGGACCTTTGAATGTAACTGACCCCTGTGCTTACAGCCAAGTACTCTGATCCCTGGCCCATCTGAAGTCCACCATGTCCCTGGAGGAGGGACTTTGGTGGGCCATGCAGGAGTGGCAGTACAAAAGCAACCTTGACTGAATGTTATTCTATGAGATGGCGACAAAGAGAGTTGGGGTCCTGGGTGCAAGACCTGCTATGCTGTGTGTCTCCTCAGAGGATGGGAGGAACCTGTAGAATGTCTCAGGACCTCCTGGCTCTTTAACATCCAGGAAGCCTGGGTTATGCATGGCTTCTGGCATATTCCCATATGATGCTGCCATGGCTATGCCACGATTTGCAATTTCACCTCTCATGGTCCTGGGATCAGGTCTCCCAACCCAGGCTGGACCCGTCATGTGTCACCAAGTACTTCCCTCCCCAGAGTGTTGCAGGTGGGAAGTGCAGGCCTTGACACACCTGTTCTTCTTCCTCTTGGCCTCAGTAGACTTTCCCAGCAAAGCCAGCACCAAGGCAATGCCTGCCTACCTGGAATCACTCAGACATCAAGGACACTGGAGACTAAGGCACCCAAGGAAATCCCACCTGAAGCCATGAAGAAGTGCATGGTTGTCGATGGGCTGCTGGGGCCTTGTTTTGAGAGACAGCGGCAAAAGGCCATGATCCCACACTCGCAGGAACTGGATGAGATGTTCCCAAACCTGGGTCTCCTGAGCTACCTTGACAAGTTTTGCTCCCAAGAAGACTTCATCACCAAGGTGGGCTAGCCTGGAGCACCAGGATCTGTGGGCTTCCAGGGACTCAAGCTGCTCCAACTGGGTTCAGGGTACCTCAAAGGTGGAGATGGCGTTGGCGATTGAGGGGAAGAAGAAAGAGAGAAAGAGAGAGAGAGAGAAAGAAAGAGCCTGGACTCCAGTCTAGTGCAGAAGCAATGTGTGAAAGCCAAAACTGCAGTTTGCGGAAGAATAGGAGCCATGAGCTTCTCAAGTTAGCTTGTGCTCATCCCGGTCTCAGAGTTTTTATGTTTTGAGCTCACAGGAGCTGAATCTGGTTAGTGCT
>NW_007228103.1:0-394 GCF_000164805.1 Carlito syrichta
TAACAGAATTCACTTATATGATTCCTTTACTTCCATCTGGGAAAGTTGAACTTGAGAGAAATTTATCATAAGAAGACAACAAAGAAGAATTTTTAACATCCTTTTGTTCAAGCCACCCCTATGAGAAGAGACATGTGTGGGGGTGAGAAGTCTGGAGGTTGGGGTTAGGTACCATGACCTGTGGCACCCACCCCTTCTCCAAAGGTAAAAGAGAAAGACTGGAGGCTGGGGTCAGGTGCCGTGGCCTTTGGCACCTGCCCCTTCTCCGAAGGTAAAAGAGAAAGCTTGAAAGTCAGAGCTAGGCACCAAGACCGTAGATGCCTGCCCTTCCTTCTCAGATAAAGGCAAAGGGACTCACAGAACAGATTACAACAAACAAGAGTAGTAAGGAAGG
>NW_007228104.1:0-560 GCF_000164805.1 Carlito syrichta
ATTCCACTTATTTTTTATTTCTACACCCTCAAACTTAGGCTTTCCTCAGACAGTCCATATCATCTTGCCAATGATTTGAAAGCCAGGATATATCTGATTGCAGCATGCCTGGTCCTAATTGCAACAGGCAGAGTGACCACTCCAACTGCAGAGATTAGTTTTCTTTTATTTGACCTAGTCTATCCTAAATATTTTCAACTCAAATGGCTTGAGATTTTAAGACCAGAACCTTCCACATGTTCTGTATGTGAACCCAAGAGTTGGACTGTTACTGTCTCACATGTGAGCAGTGTCATTACCTGGTGGACAGAGGTCACAACAGCTGCTGCTTCTTCTTCTTCTTCTTCTTTTCTTTTGAATTGGAGTCTCACTGTGTTGCCCAGACTGGAGTACAGTGGCACGCTCATGGCCACTGCAGCCTCCACCTGCTGGGCTTAGGCAACCCTTCTGCCTCAACCTTCCAAGTAAATGGAACTACAGGTGCACTCCATCATGCCCAGCTAATTTTTTGATTTATTATAGAGACGAGGTCTCACCGAATTGCCCAGGCTGGTCTCAAA
>NW_007228105.1:0-694 GCF_000164805.1 Carlito syrichta
TCTGAACAAATGAGGCTGAATCAAGGCTGAAACAGGGATAAGGAAATGCTTCTCAGACTTTAATGTGCAGGGAATTTCCAGGGATTTGTTCAAATATGGATTCAGATTCAGCAGGTGTGGTGTGGCCCTGAAATGTGGCATTATTTTCAAGATCCCAGGTGATAAGGTTGTGGTTAGCCTGTGACCACGCTTGGAGTAGTGATGTACAAATGCTCCCTATACCGCCCCCTGGAGGTCATGTTAAATGGTGTTTGCACCTGTCCAGTTAGCTGATAGAGGCCAGTGGTGATAATGTGCCCAGCGGGGCAATTCCCAAGGACAATTCCCAAGGACAATGGTGACATCTGCTGAACTGAAGCTGAGGTTGAATTGGACTGTTGGAGGGTAGGAAATCGGGAGGCAATGATCTGGATCAAGTAGGTATTGATGAGATGCAGGAAATGAGAAAAGGGTACAGATTTGAGGGACTTTTCAGACTTCCAGTTAGAAGGTGGTCACGGAAGTGGAAGGAGGCAGAATAGGGGTTGTGGTTGAACTGTGAAGATAATCAACCTCTCAGCCTCTATTAATTTTTCTACTTTAGGGAGGATATTTGCATCTTGTAGCCTCCCCTGACTTGATGTGAACCCAATTATCAGAAAATATATTCATCATTTGTTCCAAAAAAAACTCCTTCATTTAGCAATAGTAGTTG
>NW_007228106.1:0-830 GCF_000164805.1 Carlito syrichta
TCTCAGACTTTAATGTGCAGGGAATTTCCAGGGATTTTGTTCAAATATGGATTCAGATTCAGCAGGTGTGGTGTGGCCCTGAAATGTGGCATTATTTTCAAGATCCAGGTGATAAGGTTGTGGTTAGCCTGTGACCACGCTTGGAGTAGTGATGTACAAATGCTCCCTATACCGCCCCCTGGAGGTCATGTTAAATGGTGTTTGCACCTGTCCAGTTAGCTGATAGAGGCCAGTGGTGATAATGTGCCCAGCGGGGCAATTCCCAAGGACAATTCCCAAGGACAATGGTGACATCTGCTGAACTGAAGCTGAGGTTGAATTGGACTGTTGGAGGGTAGGAAATCGGGAGGCAATGATCTGGATCAAGTAGGTATTGATGAGATGCAGGAAATGAGAAAAGGGTACAGATTTGAGGGACTTTTCAGACTTCCAGTTAGAAGGTGGTCACGGAAGTGGAAGGAGGCAGAATAGGGGTTGTGGTTGAACTGTGAAGATAATCAACCTCTCAGCCTCTATTAATTTTTCTACTTTAGGGAGGATATTTGCATCTTGTAGCCTCCCCTGACTTGATGTGAACCCAATTATCAGAAAATATATTCATCATTTGTTCCAAAAAAAACTCCTTCATTTAGCAATAGTAGTTGGAGACTTCAATATCCCACCTTCAATAATGGGTAGAGCAATTAAACATAGGATTGGCAAGGAAAGAGAAGATTTGAACAATGCTGTATGTCAACTAGAACTAACAGACATTTACAGAACAACACTCTGTCCAGCATACACATTCTTTAAGCAGCATACACATTCTTCTCAAATGCTCTTGGAATCTC
>NW_007228107.1:0-2047 GCF_000164805.1 Carlito syrichta
CCCAGGTGATAAGGTTGTGGTTAGCCTGTGACCACGCTTGGAGTAGTGATGTACAAATGCTCCCTATACCGCCCCCTGGAGGTCATGTTAAATGGTGTTTGCACCTGTCCAGTTAGCTGATAGAGGCCAGTGGTGATAATGTGCCCAGCGGGGCAATTCCCAAGGACAATTCCCAAGGACAATGGTGACATCTGCTGAACTGAAGCTGAGGTTGAATTGGACTGTTGGAGGGTAGGAAATCGGGAGGCAATGATCTGGATCAAGTAGGTATTGATGAGATGCAGGAAATGAGAAAAGGGTACAGATTTGAGGGACTTTTCAGACTTCCAGTTAGAAGGTGGTCACGGAAGTGGAAGGAGGCAGAATAGGGGTTGTGGTTGAACTGTGAAGATAATCAACCTCTCAGCCTCTATTAATTTTTCTACTTTAGGGAGGATATTTGCATCTTGTAGCCTCCCCTGACTTGATGTGAACCCAATTATCAGAAAATATATTCATCATTTGTTCCAAAAAAAACTCCTTCATTTAGCAATAGTAGTTGGAGACTTCAATATCCCACCTTCAATAATGGGTAGAGCAATTAAACATAGGATTGGCAAGGAAAGAGAAGATTTGAACAATGCTGTATGTCAACTAGAACTAACAGACATTTACAGAACAACACTCTGTCCAGCATACACATTCTTTAAGCAGCATACACATTCTTCTCAAATGCTCTTGGAATCTCCAGGACAGATTCTATACATTAAGAGATAAAACAAATTTCACTAAGTTTAAAAGGAGTGAAATAATACAAAGTATGTTCTCCAGCCCAAAATAAAGAAATTGGTAACAGAGGAAATTTGAGGAATTTTTAAATATGTAGAAATTAAACAACACATTCCAAAGTCATCAACGGATGAAAGAAGAAATCACAAAAGAAATTAGAAAATATTTTGAGATAAGTGAAAACTAAAACATACATACCAAAACATGTGGAATCCAGCTAAAGATGTTATTAGAGAAAAATGTGTAGCTGTAAATGCCTTCATTAGAAAAGAAAAAGATCTCAAACCAATAACCTTAAGCTATACCTTAAGGACCTAGAAAAAGAGTAGTAAACTAAATCCAAAACAAGCAGAAGGAAGAACATAATAAAAATTAGACTGGAAATAGATGAAACAGAAAACAAAAGAGAAAATAAGCAAAACTAAAAGTTTGCTCTTTGAAGTGATCAACAAAGTTGACAATCCTTTAACTAGAAAAAAAAGAGACAGAAGATTCATATTACTAAATTAAAAATGAAGGGACATCACTACCTACCTTACAGAAATAAAAAGGATTATAAGGAAATAGTATGAGCAACTGTACACCAACAAATTAGACAGCCTAGATGAAATTAACAAAATCTTAGGAAGACACAACTACCATAACTGACTCAAGAAGAAACAAAAAATCTCTGAATAGACCTGTAACAAATAAAAATATTCAATTAAGCAATTTTTTAAAACTTCCCACAAAGAAATGCCCAGGGCCAGATGATTTAACTGGTGAATTCTGCCAAATATTTAAAGAATTAATACCAGTCCTTCATAAACTCTTTCAGAAAACAAGAGAAGAAGGAACATTTCCCAATTCATTTTACAATGATCCTGTGCTCTCCCTTGTTCTGAAAATGTAAGAGGTCCTCCTTCCCTGAGGTCTGGGGCTTGACTGGTGAGCAGAGGATCAGTAAGACCAAAACCCCTGATGACAAGCCCTGTCCACCTCTCTTTGCCTTGCCAGCACCTCTGGGAAGAAGAGACACCAACCCATAGCATATCTGATGGCCCTCGCTAGTAGCGGATGTGGCAAAACCTGGGTTTTGTCTGGGATGAGCTGAAAGCACAACACCCAAAGGGAAGGTTTTTAAAAAGACATCCATGTTAATGGGATCTTATGCAGTCATAAAGAAGGGCAAACATATGGACTTGGCAGCAATTTGGATGGATTTAGAGTCTATCAGACTCAGTGTTCTATCACAGAAACAAAGAACAGAGTACCATATGTTGTCACTCATAAGCAGACC
>NW_007228108.1:0-813 GCF_000164805.1 Carlito syrichta
ATTGGACTGTTGGAGGGTAGGAAATCGGGAGGCAATGATCTGGATCAAGTAGGTATTGATGAGATGCAGGAAATGAGAAAAGGGTACAGATTTGAGGGACTTTTCAGACTTCCAGTTAGAAGGTGGTCACGGAAGTGGAAGGAGGCAGAATAGGGGTTGTGGTTGAACTGTGAAGATAATCAACCTCTCAGCCTCTATTAATTTTTCTACTTTAGGGAGGATATTTGCATCTTGTAGCCTCCCCTGACTTGATGTGAACCCAATTATCAGAAAATATATTCATCATTTGTTCCAAAAAAAACTCCTTCATTTAGCAATAGTAGTTGGAGACTTCAATATCCCACCTTCAATAATGGGTAGAGCAATTAAACATAGGATTGGCAAGGAAAGAGAAGATTTGAACAATGCTGTATGTCAACTAGAACTAACAGACATTTACAGAACAACACTCTGTCCAGCATACACATTCTTTAAGCAGCATACACATTCTTCTCAAATGCTCTTGGAATCTCCAGGACAGATTCTATACATTAAGAGATAAAACAAATTTCACTAAGTTTAAAAGGAGTGAAATAATACAAAGTATGTTCTCCAGCCCAAAATAAAGAAATTGGTAACAGAGGAAATTTGAGGAATTTTTAAATATGTAGAAATTAAACAACACATTCCAAAGTCATCAACGGATGAAAGAGAAATCACAAAAGAAATTAGAAATATTTTGAGATAAGTGAAAACTAAAACATACATACCAAACATGTGGAATCCAGCTAAAGATGTTATTAGAGAAAATGTGTAGCTGTAAATGCCTTCATT
>NW_007228109.1:0-765 GCF_000164805.1 Carlito syrichta
CAGTTAGAAGGTGGTCACGGAAGTGGAAGGAGGCAGAATAGGGGTTGTGGTTGAACTGTGAAGATAATCAACCTCTCAGCCTCTATTAATTTTTCTACTTTAGGGAGGATATTTGCATCTTGTAGCCTCCCCTGACTTGATGTGAACCCAATTATCAGAAAATATATTCATCATTTGTTCCAAAAAAAACTCCTTCATTTAGCAATAGTAGTTGGAGACTTCAATATCCCACCTTCAATAATGGGTAGAGCAATTAAACATAGGATTGGCAAGGAAAGAGAAGATTTGAACAATGCTGTATGTCAACTAGAACTAACAGACATTTACAGAACAACACTCTGTCCAGCATACACATTCTTTAAGCAGCATACACATTCTTCTCAAATGCTCTTGGAATCTCCAGGACAGATTCTATACATTAAGAGATAAAACAAATTTCACTAAGTTTAAAAGGAGTGAAATAATACAAAGTATGTTCTCCAGCCCAAAATAAAGAAATTGGTAACAGAGGAAATTTGAGGAATTTTTAAATATGTAGAAATTAAACAACACATTCCAAAGTCATCAACGGATGAAAGAAGAAATCACAAAAGAAATTAGAAAATATTTTGAGATAAGTGAAAACTAAAACATACATACCAAAACATGTGGAATCCAGCTAAAGATGTTATTAGAGAAAAAATGTGTAGCTGTAAATGCCTTCATTAGAAAAGAAAAAGATCTCATACCAATAACCCTTAAGCTATACCTTAAGGACCTAGAAAA
>NW_007228110.1:0-821 GCF_000164805.1 Carlito syrichta
AAGTATGTTCTCCAGCCCAAAATAAAGAAATTGGTAACAGAGGAAATTTGAGGAATTTTTAAATATGTAGAAATTAAACAACACATTCCAAAGTCATCAACGGATGAAAGAAGAAATCACAAAAGAAATTAGAAAATATTTTGAGATAAGTGAAAACTAAAACATACATACCAAAACATGTGGAATCCAGCTAAAGATGTTATTAGAGAAAAATGTGTAGCTGTAAATGCCTTCATTAGAAAAGAAAAAGATCTCAAACCAATAACCTTAAGCTATACCTTAAGGACCTAGAAAAAGAGTAGTAAACTAAATCCAAAACAAGCAGAAGGAAGAACATAATAAAAATTAGACTGGAAATAGATGAAACAGAAAACAAAAGAGAAAATAAGCAAAACTAAAAGTTTGCTCTTTGAAGTGATCAACAAAGTTGACAATCCTTTAACTAGAAAAAAAAGAGACAGAAGATTCATATTACTAAATTAAAAATGAAGGGACATCACTACCTACCTTACAGAAATAAAAAGGATTATAAGGAAATAGTATGAGCAACTGTACACCAACAAATTAGACAGCCTAGATGAAATTAACAAAATCTTAGGAAGACACAACTACCATAACTGACTCAAGAAGAAACAAAAAATCTCTGAATAGACCTGTAACAAATAAAAATATTCAATTAAGCAATTTTTTAAAACTTCCCACAAGAAATGCCCAGGGCCAGATGATTTAACTGGTGATTCTGCCAATATTTAAGAATTAATACCAGTCCTTCATAACTCTTTCAGAAACAGAGAAGAGGGAACATTTCCCAATTCATTTTA
>NW_007228111.1:0-595 GCF_000164805.1 Carlito syrichta
GATGGGTGTATTATATCAAACATAGTACTTTGAAGGTGACTGAAGTTTAAACACGTAAGAATACACAACTTTTTATAAATAAACTGCAGGTTTTTTGGATCCACCTTTATATAACCACACTCATTGGCTGTTTCTTTACTTCATTTCCTCTAATTAAGATAATACTAAAACCTTATGCCCAAGCTGCAGAGCTCAGATATCACAGGGGTGATGAATGACTGTTATGCAATGAGCCTGTTTATCTATGCCAGGCTCCACTTCAAAAAGAGGATTTGAGGCTGAAATGTGGTAAACTGGCAGCGCAAACTCAACGAGGTGGACAGGGAAATGATATGCTTACACAGTATTTCCATTCCTGTTCTCCTGGCTAGCTTCTAAATTTGGGGAGATCCTTTACTTTAAAGGCCAATTTAAAGATGAGGTGAAGTAAGAGAACTGGTCTGTTTAAGACAAGCTGGAAGGGGAGACTGGAAGAAGCACTGCCATCTGAAGACAGAACCAAGGCATGTAGGGAACATGGGCAGCTCCACAGGGCAGGTGTTCTGTCTACCAGCAATGCAGACAGCACAGTCAAGCTCTTTAGCTGCAGAGTAAC
>NW_007228112.1:0-2033 GCF_000164805.1 Carlito syrichta
TAGCTGGAACTACAGGCGCACACTACCACACCCGGCTAATTTTTAATTTATTGTAGAGATGAGGTCTTGTCAAGTTGCCTGGGCAGGTCTCAAAAAATTAGCCCGGCTAATTTTTAATTTATTGTAGAGATGAGGTCTCGCCAAGTTGCCTGGGCAGGTCTCAAACCCGCGGGATCAGGCAATTCACTCACCTCAGCCTCCCAAAGCGTGGGATCATAGGCTGAGCCACCAAGCCTGGCAATAAATTGTACCTTTAGTATGAAGGTTAAAAGACAAAACTTATGAATAATAATAGCTACAATGTAATTTGTTAAGTGATATGCAATATAAAAAATGTAAATTGTGACATCAAGAACATGAGATGTAGAAGGGAGTAAAAAGTGTAGCTTTTAAATGCAATCAAAGTTATTAACTTAAAACAGTCTGTTACAACTATATGCTGTTTTGTATTAACCTGATAGTAACTACAAAGCAAAAACCTAAAGCAGGTACACAAAATTTAAATAGTAAGGAATTAATGCATAGAGAAAACCACCTAATCGTAAAAGACAGGAAGAGGGAAGAATGAAAGACTTACAAAACAACCAACCAAATAAAAAACAAAGAACATAATGGCAATGGTAAGTTCTTATCTATCAATAACTACCTAGAATGTAAATGGATTAAATTATCCACTTAAAAGTCAGAGTGTTTGAATGGATTAAAAAAAGAAAAAAAAACCTAACTATCTGCTGACCACAAGAGATTCACTTCATCTCTAAGTACACGCATAGACTGCAAGCAAAGAAATAGAAAAAGACTTTCCAGGCAAACAGAAACCAAAAGAGAGCTGTACTTTTAGGGTAGCTGTATATATATCAAATAAAGTATGCATTAAGCAAAATACTGTGAAGTGAGACAAAGAAGGTCATTATACAGTGATACAGGGGTCAGTTCATCCAAAGGACATAACAATTGTAAATAAAACACATCTGACATTAACACACATAAAAAATAAAGCAAATATTAACAGATCTGAAGGGAGAGAGAGACTATAATATAAAATTTGGGACAATGATAGTATATACCTCATGGGACTGCTGTGAAATACACATAAGCAAATAGTCTGCTTTCAGCAAAACAATAGCTTTTATTAGGAAATACCAGGCAGTCTTAAGGGCCAGACTATTTGATCAAATGCTGTAAAAAGACAGGAAAAGAAGAAATCATTTTGAGTTGGAGTGAACAGAGAAGACTTCCTGGAGGAGGCAGGATATGAACTAGACTTTGACTGGAACAAATCCTAGATAAGGATTAATGAGGCGGAAAAGAGTGAAGAGGGAAATCCTAGAAGAGGTAACAGCATGACCAAAGTGAGGCAGACGGACCCCTCTCTCTCTCATGACCTCTCAACCCCATGTTCCACAGATAGGTCTAGAAACCAACTTCATGGCTCTGCTCCCTCCAGTGACCTCAAGCTTGGGTGGTAGGCTTCTGTCTTCTGTAATGTTAGCTATAGAGCTGGACCCACAGGAATCTGCGCTTCTCTTTCAGAGAACTGCCCTTCGCCCTAGATATCTCAGTAGGCTTCTTTAAAACTACCCCATATGACAGACACTGGGAACAAACCAGAAAAAACACGTTAAGTAGCACTGTTTGCCTCTCAGTTTTCAGAAATACAAGAGCATTACCCTTAGGCAAAATAAAAACAATTTATATTATACAATATCAATACTGCCACAAAATAGCAATAATAATCAACAGAAAGAAGAAAAGTCAATAAATACTATGAACTTTCTGGACCAACACAGCTGCCTTAAGCAAAGTCAGATTTCCTAATAAACAATTGGTAAAAATATTAATAGAATCTGCTTTAGGGTTTTCTTCTGGAAAGACTTTCCTCTCTTCAGACGTTTGAGACCTAGGCATCCATTTACCGAAAGACTGTTACTTCTTCCAAACTTTAAAGTCTACTAAGAGACATGCAGGTCTGAAAGGAAGGCCACAACACGGGATCCTAATGGGGGTTGGTGAAACGATGTTTGCGGGGTTCT
>NW_007228113.1:0-502 GCF_000164805.1 Carlito syrichta
CCTCTAGTCGTTGCCACCCAAAGGAACGCAGTAAGAGTAAGACATTCTAACATCCAAACCATGCTGCTTTACACGGGTCCTGGCATTCTGGTACGAGTGTTCTGGAATAGAAGTTAGACCCCGAGACGTTTGAAACTTGGGCACTGCCAGATGAGAGCACTCTCTGCCCTCAGCTGTGGAAACAGGCTCTGACCTTTAGTCCCTGGAGCTCAGGCGAGGTCTGAGGAGTCCAGGGGTGGAGGAGGGTGGCCATGATAAGCAGCAGGCACTCGGGGACACAGGGCCTGGTTATTACCTGGCTATCACATAGTGATCAGTGTGAACCAGGTAAACACAACGCAGTACACATTTATACCCTAAAGCTCACTTTTTTTTTTTTTTGAGTTGGAGTCTCACTCTGTCGCCCAGACTGGAGTGCAGTGGGCGCTCCCGGCCAATGCAGCCTCAACCTGCTGGGCTCTGGCGATCCTTCCTCCTCAGTCTTTCGAGTAGCCGGAATTAC
>NW_007228114.1:0-3759 GCF_000164805.1 Carlito syrichta
ATCAACCTTCCAAGTAGCTGGAACAACAGGCATGTGTCACTACACCCAGGTAATTTATTTGTTTGTTTGTTTGTTTGTGTAGAGGCAAGTTCTTGCCATGTTTCTCAGGCTGGTTTCGAACCCCTGAGTTGAGGCAATCCTCTTACCTCCACCTCCCAAAGTGCTAGGATTACAGGCTGGAGCCACTGCGCACAGCTTGAAAGGGTATTTTTATTTGACCTGTGATAGAGCTTCTGCAATGCAAACAACCTTTTCTGTTTGTTAAAAATAATCAGAGTAAAGCAGGTATTTGGCTGGGGCTAAATGGGATGCTGAAGCAGAAGGATCACTTGAGACCAGAAGTTTGAGGCCAGCCTGGGCAACATAGTAAGACTTTATCTCTTAAAAAGAAAAGAAAATCAGAGACAATTACTTAATATCACAATAATGAGTTAGAGTTGGAACAAACAATAGGCTAGTCAAAAACTTAAAAGAAAAAACTAGGGGTTGAGATGTCCACAGGGGACTTCAAAAGCTTTGACATATTCCTGGGGATCTAGAAAGCCATCCACATGTGAAGGGCTGCGTGTATGCATAATGCTATGCACATTTTCTGAAAAGATCTCAGAATATCCTAAATTTTTACCTCTGACTAACCTTGAGACTCTGTACAAGCAGGAAGGCTAAAGTAGAGTTGTTATTAGTCACCTGGCTGAGTGTTTATGGTATGCCTCAACACACACAGGGAGCCTTTGAAAACACTGGAAAACTTACGGGTTCCAGATATTTAAGGAAATCTCTAATCATTGGCTGACTACTAAGCAAACTGATTAGACACTTTAGTAGCTGTACATGACAAATAATATAAACTTTACAGAATTAGTTTACAAAAGCCATTAAACAAACCAATAACAACAGCAAACAGCAACCACAATAAACCCTGGTAAAGGAGAATAACATTTTCAGAGTTGCTGTTCAGTTTTTATTAAAAACATCAAAGAATGCAAAAGACAATAGAATATGGCCCATAAATAGTTAAGAAAAAAATAGTCAATACAAACTTTCCCTAAGGAAGCCCAGCCTTTGGACTTACTATATAAAGATTTTTAATCGGGTATTTTAAATATGACCAAAGAACTAAAGGAAATAATGTATAAATAACCAAAGGAAAGTATGAAACAGTATATCACCAAGTGGAGAATATCAATGAAGATAGGATTTTTTTTCTGAAATTGAAAATATAGTAGTTGAAGTGAAAAATTCACTAGAGAGGCTCAACTGCAGACTAAATTAAACAGAAAAAAGATTTAGCAAATTTGAGCATAGGTTAATTGATATTATCCAGTTTTAGGAACATAAAGAAAAAAACATTAAGAACAATGAACAGAGTCTCAGAGACCTGTAGGCACTATTAAGTATGCTAACATATTCATAGTACAAATCTCAGGAAAGGAAAGAAAAAGGAGCAGAAAGACTATTTGAAGAAATAGTGACCAAAAACTTGCTGAATTTGGCGAAACATTAATCTGCATACCCTAGAAGCTTAAGGAACTCTAAGTAGAATAAACTAAAAAATATTTCCATCAGAGACTTATAATCAACTGTTGAAATCTAAAAAGATTCTTGAAAGCAGAAAAATAGGAGCAACTCACCTTGTGCAAATAATCCTCAATGATATTAATGGCTAATTGCTCAAAATCCCTGGAGGCTAGAAGGATCATGTATTAAAAGTGCTGAAAAAAACCGGGCTCGGTGGCTCGGTCTGTAATCCTAGCACTTTGGGAGGCTGAGGCAAATGGATTGCCTGAGCCCGTGGGTTCGAGACCAGCCTGGGCAACTTGGCGAGACCTCATCTCTACAGTAAAATAAGATAAGATAAAATAAAATAATAGCCAGACGTGGTAGCTTGCATCTGTAGTTCCAACTACTCAGAAAGCTGAGATGGAAGGATCACCGGAGCCCAGCATGTCGACGCTGGGGTGGCCATGAGTGGGCATGCCACTGCACTCCAGCCTAGATAAAGGAGTGAGACTCCAACTCAAAAAAAAAAATTCCCACAAAACTCCCAACAAAAAACTGAGTAGCCAGAAAACTATCCTTCAAAAATGAAATAGAAATGAGCAAAGATTGAGAGAATTTGTCACTAGCATATGTGCCCTAAGAAAATATTAAATGGAATCCCTCAGACTGAAATGAAAGGATACTAGACAGTAACTCAAATCCACATGAAAAAAATAAACAGGGGACTCAAGATGGCCACCTAGAAGCAGTCAACTGGTGCCTCTCTCATGAAGCAAACTAAGGAAGAGAGCCCCAGCAGCTGGAGCAGGTTGAGACAGAGGGCACACCCCACAACCTGCAGGAGACCTTTGGGACATGTAGAGAGCAGGGAGGCGAGACAATGGGCAGCCTGTTTTGGAGCCAGGAAGCCCCTTCCTACCCAGGTCATGTTGGAAACAGAGCAGCCTCTGGATGTGGAAAATGGTGAGTGTGGGAGATTAAGAACTTGGTGCTCGCTTCCACTATAGACCAGGAGCCTCCCCTCAACCCTGCAAACATGGGAACCAGCCTGGATATGGCACAGCTGCATGCTACCAGAGCCCATGTGGAGCTGGGAACCCATTTGAACTCTGAATGCCTATAGCCAAATCATCTCTGAGAACTTGTCCTCTGCAGGCTGTAATTGGTGACCAGTTCCCAGGCCCAGTAAGACCCCAGCCCGGCTACCTTTACTCACCTCAAGAGCAAGCTCCACAACTGCAGGCAGCTCTGGTTTGGGGCAAGCTGCAGCAAGAAAATGTTGCTAAAATAATTTTTGAGTTCTGAATGCAGACAGCCTCTAGCAAGGGAAGGGAAACCAGGAGGAGTCTATCATATTGGTAACTCCTCTCTCCCTGCATGAACACTTCTGTGCAACAAATGCAGTGCTGCCACAATGGCCAGGGGACCCCCCTTTTCCTGATTCCACTGAGTATGCACAACTGGGGAGCTGGAATACAGACCAGCTAGTACCAACCCATGGGAAAAACATTGCTGTGGAAAGAAACTTTGAGTTATGAGTGCAGACAGTCTTAGACAAGGGAAGAGGAGCCAGAGGTGGCAGTGGGTAGAGTACTGTCATCCTGGAAACCCCTGTCTCCATTTATGAACTCTTTAGTACAACAGAAATGGCTCAGCCATCCCTGTAGCATGGCCTCAGTGGCCAAGGAACCAATTATGCCTGCAGATAGGGACCTGGAGAACAGTCCAGTCTAACCTAGCCCTCCCTATCCAGCTTTTCCTTCCCAACCCCCTCGAAAATGGGGGGACTGAGAAACTTTGGGAGTTCCCATAGTCCCACCCATCACCTAGGTTCTCTGCATATTCCTGGGGAAACAGGCCAAGCAAAAAAGCCTGTTGCCACCATTACAGTTGGCTGTCTTCTGAAAGTGTCACATCCTGGCTGGAGGTCAACTGGAACAACCTATTACAACATCTGAGATAATAATATGTAGCTTTTGAGGAGATGAGAACAAAGCCCATACTACCATACATCTCACACATGAGTCTATAGACTAAGGCATCAGAGAGCGTCTTCAGAGAGTCCTCCAGAGATGTTGGTGACCAACTCCCCTTAGAATTTAGCCCTGTGCCTCCACAACACTGGATACCTTGCAGCATTCTCCAGCACCAGACAAATAGTGACAACCTCATAGGGCAGCTAGACCCAGAACAGCAACAGAAACGACAGTGATCAGGTCCTCATGGACTACCACCTTCAGGGAAAGGGCAAGTGCACCA
>NW_007228115.1:0-783 GCF_000164805.1 Carlito syrichta
TTTGTTACTGTTGCTGCTGTTGTTGAGTGACTCCCCTGGACGAATTCTGTAAAGTCTACGCTCTTTGTTACATACAGCCACTGAAGTTCTGCTAGGTAGTTAGCCTAGCAGCTAGAAGTGACCAGCTAGTGATTAGATAGAGTACATTGGGCATGCCTTCAGTGGTCTAGCAGGGCATTTACAACTCTGCCTTAGGAATTCATTTCTGAATTGATTATCTGGAGGTGAATTAATAGAGGCCTCTCAGATCTTTCCTGGGCAAAAATAGAATCCTGTACACGCCTGTGACCGTCTAGACCAGGGGTCCTCAAACTTTTAAAACGGGGCCAGTTCACTGTTCCTCAGACCGTTGGAGGGGCGGACTATAGTTTAAAAAAAAAACTATGAACAAATTCCTAGCACACTCTTTAGCACACTGCATATATCTTATTTTGAAGTGAAAAAACAAAATGGGAACAAATACAATATTTAAAATTAAGAACAAGTAAAGTTAAATCAACAAACTTACCAGTATTTCAATGGGAACTATGGGCCTGCTTTTGGCTAATGAGATGGTCAATGTCCGGTTACATATTTTTCACTGCTAGTTGTAACAAGTGATGCAAGTGTGCATCAGTTAGTCTAGATCTGGTTGGAGATTTCAGATGTTTCATTCTGGAAAAAGTCTGTTCACAGACATAAGTGCTGCCAAAGATGGTTGCCATTTTGAGTGCATGGTTCCTGAGATCAGGATATGTCTCAGAGGGGAGAGATGCACAGAAATTAGGAAGGCTGCTTGACTTG
>NW_007228116.1:0-826 GCF_000164805.1 Carlito syrichta
TTCATGGATTAAGGTTTCTGGTGGGTGGGGGACGCCCCTCCCACATCTGACTTTGTGTATAAAAGACCCGTTGTAATTCCCAATGACACATCGCTTCTGCAAGAGACAGGGGTCCAGCCTCTTTCTCTCTCTCCCTCTTTCTGCTTCCCCCCAATCGCCGACGCCATCTCCACCTTTGGAGTACCCTGAACCTGGCTGGAGCTGGACTCGGGCAGTCTGGGAGAAAGAGTGACATGCCAACTTAAATAAAATGTGGGATACAATTCAGGATTAGGTAGATAAGTGGTCATCATACAGGTAAAGTTTGGGCTAACCTTTGTTCTTCACTTCCTCTGGTTTGAGATCAGGCACCTTTATTGATGCTATGTGTCCCTTATTTTTAACTGAGTTATTTTTTCCTTTCACTTCGGATGAGTTCCTTGTAGATCCTGAATGTTAGACCTTTGTCAAATACACAATTTGCAAATATTTCCCATTCTGTGGTTTGTGTCTTTACTCTTTTGATGGTTTCTTTTGCCGTGCAAAAGTTTTTCAGTTTGATGAGGTTCCATTTGTCTATTTTAGCCTTCTTTCATGGCATTTGTTTTGAGGAACTTGGTCAAGAATTTGTTGCCTACTCTGATTGCATAATGGTGTTTCCTACATTTTCTTTTAGGATTTTTATAGTTTGAGGTGTTTTTGTTTTTGTTTTTGAGTTGGAGTCTTAGTTGGTCACCCAGGCTGGATTGCAGTGGCATGCTCATGGCCACCCCAGCATCGATCTGCCGTGCTCCGGCAATCCTTCCGCCTCAGCCTTCCAAGGAGCCAGAACTACAGGCTCTCGCTA
>NW_007228117.1:0-787 GCF_000164805.1 Carlito syrichta
GGAAAAATAGTGGTTTGGCTATGAGCATTATTATAAGATAGGTGTACACTTTAGGAAAATATCAATGTTTTAAAGTATTTTATTAAGATTTTATTTACTGATTCAAATAACTAAAACATCTATTAGTATTAGCTTTTAGATATAAAATTTAATTTAACAGATTATTATTAATCATATTGTTTTTGAAACTAAATTAATTTGAGATTTATTTTAAAAATGCCATCTAAAATGAAAATTAGTAATATTGTTTATATCCCTTCAAACCATTTAATTTTTCTAAAGATAGAGATGAAGAAACTTGTTGAAAATTGAATTTTGCAATCTAGTACTTGCCCTACCATTTAATCTGTAACAACAGTTTTATCTTCATGGTATTTCTAAGCAATGTTATTACTTTTGATATTCTCCCCCTTGGGGTAATTACTATTTCTGAATACCTGAGGTAAATGAAGTCTACTGACACAGATTCCATGTGTTTCATCATAGTACCTGCTGTCTTTAATGTTTTAAAGGAATTATTGCTATTGTAACCATTTATTTATTTTTAACCATGATTATCTAACTTTCCTACTAAGTTCCCTGAACCCAAGGGGTTCACTCTTACATCTCTGAAGTTTAGATGAAGTATGAACAGCATATTCCTTTGTATTTGGACTTGGAAACTATCAGACATGCTTATCTCTGTTTAAAATTGTTACAAACTTCTGCCAGAAAGAGAAAGGAGGCTAGAGGCTGGTGTGGAGGATAAGAGTGGGAAATGTGAGAGGTTCCTCAAACTGCACCGTTT
>NW_007228118.1:0-4874 GCF_000164805.1 Carlito syrichta
AGGGGGGGGGGGGGGGGGGGGGGGGGGGGGGGGGGGGGGGGGGGGAAGCCAGGGAGAGTAGAGTGAGATAAATTTAGAGAAGTAATTGGGTGAGGATGGTGAGCACAAATAATGCAGTCTCTTTATTTTAAAATGAAACTAATCATATCAACTATATCATGGCATTTTTGTGAAGATTAAATGAAATACCTCAAATCTTAGCACAATTCATGGCAAATAACTAGCTATATTTCTTCTTTAAATGCTAGTATTAAACAATAGGGTTGTATGAATTTTGTACATATATATGTTTATAGACACATTTAAATGAAAGGGAGAATAATGCTGGGTAAAACTCTTCAGTTTGCTTAAATCAAAGACTAGCCTAGTGACACTGGGACATATTTAGAGGATCATAAGCTAAGGATTTGGAAATAACAAGCATATTTACAAAGCCAATCAGGATCACTGCCTCCAACAGGATGTCAAGCAAGGAGCAATGATAAGGAAAATTTTATTTTTTTATTAAAGAGAAGTAATTGATAACGGTGGTGTTACAAGGAGGTGATAGTAATCTCAAAATAATTAGATTTGAAATCAAAAGATGGTGATGAAAAATGTTATTAGTAAGATAAAAATGCAATGGTAGGAAGTGCAGTGTTTTATATTTTAAAAAGTTATAAAGGTTAATTGGAAGCAAGAGGTGAAGACAAACTATTAATGAGAATTTGGAAATATTCAAAACATTGCTGAGAAACCAGGTAGAATTTGAGCCAAATGTCTGCATCTACTAAAATTCACATGTAGATTTCACTGCTCATAAGAAGCATATGACTATTTCACAAGGACTTACAGTATGCATGTTTTATGAAGAATGTTAACAAGTTAAAATTATAGACACTCAAGAATTTTAGAAGATAAAGTTAGCATTTTAAATGGATTACAGTTGGTGAGAAGACACCATAGATATCTATCCTTGGTAAAATTAGATTATATTTCTCAAATATTTTTCCAAGGACATAGAGATAATAAGATTCCATGCTTTTCTTTTAATAGAAATGCTTGCAAACACTGGACTTTCTTAGTATTGAACAAAAGGCAACAGCAAGTTCAGACAGGGTCTATACGGTCTTTGAGATCTCTTCTTTGGGCTAAAGCATTGTCAGTCCTCATCCCTTCTAAAGCAATTCTATGCTGGTTTCTCTGCTCTCTAGAAAGCTCTACTTCTACAAAGGTAAAATAAGACACAGAATAAGGGATAAAATATGAGAACTGACAATTAAGTTCATGAACTCATCCTAGAAAAGTGTTGTATACATCATTGCTGAGTATCACTATGGTCACCTTCAAAGTACTCCCCATGGAAAGCTATGCACTGACCATAGTGTCAAAGCAATTTCGGAACGCTTTTTCTGGAATGGCTATCAGAGCTGTGATCCTATTACCCTAGATGTCCTGAATGCCATCAAAATATCTTCCTTTCAATATTTCCTTCAGCTTTGGGTAAGCTAAAAGTTGTAAAGTGATTGGGGACCAGAGCAGGTGAGTAGGGAGATGTTCCAATACAGTTTTTTGTTTACTGGCTAAAAATTACCTCACAGACAGTGCTTTGTGAGTTGGTGTGTTGTCCTGCTGCAAGAGTTCCTTTGGACCCATTTTTACACATGTCTTTCTCATGCTAAGATTTTCAGTTACGATTTTCCTGTTTCTCTATCTCTAATGTTTATTTGGTCTGCTATGCTTCTCTCAGTAAGTAGGCAATATCAATGCACAATTTGATGAGTTTTTGCAATGTTTTCATCAGTTTTGCTCATTACTGGCCGTCCTGACCGCTCTTTATCAGTGACACTTTCTTCCCCTTCAGAAAAATACTTAACCCATTTTTACGCTGCCATTTTCTCTGTGGCGTTATCCTCATAAACTTGGATTAACATGTCCCTGATTTTACTTCCACTCTTGTCAAGTTTAATAGGAAATTTAATGTTTGTATATTGTTCTAATTCAAGTTCTGGCATTTGCGTAATGGCACAAAAAAATATGCAACAACAATAATGAATGCCATTCAGCAAGACACTGCCATATGTCAGCACAAACACAGCAATGGGACATTGATATATCAAAGTTATGAGACCTTATCAAGTTGTTTGTATGGTGTTATCAATGTAAGCCCACAGTGGCAAGTTCATGGACTTATTGTCAGTCCACATATGCCATTTAAATGTAAAAGCTAGTCCTATACATTTTTCAAAATCAAAATCCACAATACTTTATTTCAAGATTTTAAAATAAAATACATTGCTTTGAAATTCCCGAATTCAATCTTACTTGATAACCAAACATTGTATTACTGAATGATGTACTCCAATAAAAAAATCTATTTATTATTGACTCATCTAACTAAAATGCAGCTTTACTTTTCTAAGATATTCTGTTATATAGTAATTCAATCACAAATAGACTATCCATATTTTTTCCTTAGAGTTTTGTAGCTCTAAATAGCAATTGTAAAAAGTAAATTAGCTTTTACAAACTTCTAGTAGACTTATTTTTATCTAGTGGTAAATAATTGATGGAAAATGCTTTCTACACTATAACAATTCATTATTTTGTTTTTCTTAAATGGCTACCCACCTAAGAAATATGAGTACAAAAATAAAGGAACTAATTTAATGGTTAAAGTAATAATTTTCTAAGGAATATATGCCTTTATGTAGGTTAAAAATTAATTATATTCAAGTGAATTATAACTGGCTCAATAACCACTCTGAGTTTATAGGTAAATTTTAGCTTTCATTGTATCCTGATAGCATTGCTATTCATCTGAATAATTTATTGATTAAAGAAGAATTGAACCCAATAATTCCATTGAACTTAGAAGAAAAAGTCTCGAGTCTTCTCTTTGACAGTTGCTAGTCATGTAGCTTAAGAAAGTAGTTTAGCCTCACTTTCTAAATTGTTATTAAAATTTCAGCACACTGACTCTCTGGTATAAGTTTCTGACTCAGTTTTGAAACTATAAAATATTATTTTTCATTTATTGTCGTTCTACACATTTTTGATTGTGACATGTTTACATAAAGTTAAAAATATGAACAATCTAAGATCCACTGATTTCATTCTTAAGTAATATTATACACCAATATACAAGTATAAGAATATTGATATCAGTACTATATTGATATCAGTAATATTGATATCAGTACAGTAATTGTCCCAAACTGGTAACTGTCCATATACCAAAAAATAATAGAACAGATAAAGGTACTGATGTAATACTATAACAAAATGACTGACGGTACTGGGAAACTATGGGGGGGAGGGGGAGGGGATTAACAGTAGCAAATATCTGTCTGGGGCTGGGAAAACACCTCTTATCAACAGGGTGTCTGAATGAAACGTAATTGTACACCTAATCCTTAACTGTACCCCACAAAACTATAATAAAAATACTGATTAATTAAAAAAAAAAAAAAAAAAAAAGGTACTGATGCACAGCTCTTCAATGGAATTCTATACAACTAAAGAATAATCAAACTAGAGATATATAGGATAATATTTAAAAGTTTCTAGCTTGCTATATTGTAATGCCAATTTTCTCATCTATAAAATGGCTAATAATGTTTCCACATATGATTATTCATGAGACTTAAAAAAATGATATAGCATTTGATTAGAAAAATTCAAAGTGATTTATTTTTTAGTTAAATTCATACATTTTGATAAGAGTTATATGTCTAAGATGAGTCCATTAAAAATCCCAACATAAAAATTTTGGACCTATTACAGTTTTGTGGCTACATAAAAGCAAACAGGAACTTTTTCTTGTTGTAGTCAGAAAAATTGGAACTGCTGATTTCACAAACATACTTTTCTTCCTTCTTGCCTTTGTTCAAGTGTCACCTGTACCTGGAAAGCTCTAAATCTTATCTGTTTCAGTTTAAATTCTGTATCTTTCAGAGTCTTTTATTTATTAGAAACCTATCATGTATCCCAAACCGTGTTTGGTTAGAATAGGCTTTCTGCTGGTATGTTCAATAAACTTACATCCAAAGAAGTTAATACAATCTATTTTTTTGAAGTTTCTACCCTGAATCATATAACATTTCCAGTAGCGCAGTTACATTTTTTTTCAAGATGATACATTTGAATTTATCATCAGAATAAAAGGAGAGTCTGCATATTAGTCCAATGCATATAAAATGCATAATTGTTGCAAGATTTCAACAGGTAAAGGATAACATTAAAAAATCCTTATTTTATTTAGTTCAAAAATTGTCTAAATAAGTATAAAGATAATTCTTCAAAGAAGGGACCTATTTTGTAGCAGTTGGCACGAGGTGTACAAATGTATTCCAGGTAGGTTTCCTCCCCTGCAAAATAACTAACCAGTAAGAACACAGTGATCTTCTTGAGCGTATAAGTGTTCTTAGGTTTAGCCGGTAGCTCTTTCCTATGTGGTGAATGATTGGCAAGTAGAGTCTCAAATCACAGGCTACCGGTTGAAGCAACTCATGAGGTGGCCAGGCAATTGGCAGTCTATGTAGACAGCACGGTGGTTTTCAAGACAAAGAAACCAAAATCACTTCAATCCTATCACACAATGTAGTCACTCAAAGATCTTATTTGTATTTAGAATTTGAAACAGTGAAACAGAGTACAAACTGGAGCATATAATATTTTTGGATGATATGAACAAATTTTAGTTTTCTGTTGAATTGGAATATAATCTTCAAGACTAAAAAGTCATCTCTTTAAATTGCATTTTTTGAAACTAAAGAATACATTAAAAGAGTAGTCATTATTACTGATTATTTTATGGTTACTGTTAATGATAGAAAGGGGGGAGTAAAAAAAAAAAAAAATCCAACCGGGCTCGGTGGCTCAGCCTGTAATCC
>NW_007228119.1:0-862 GCF_000164805.1 Carlito syrichta
TAGTGGTCTCCAACCTTTTTGGCATCAGGGACTGCTTTCATGGAAGACAATTTTTCCTTAGAGGGGATTTTTTCCAGGGAGAAGGGGAGGAGGGCAGGAATCATCAGGCATTAGATTCTCATGAGGAGTGTGCAACCTAGGTCCCTCACATGCACAGTTCACAATAGGGATTGTGCACCTATGAGAATCTAATGCCACCACTGATCTGACAGCAGACAGAGCTGCTTTCATCCTCTGCTCACTTCTTGTTGCACAGCCTGGTTCCTAATAGGCCATGCACTGGTACTGTTCACAGCCCAGAGGTTGGGGACCCTTGCTCTAGGGAATAATTACATATGAATTGATATTATTCTATTATTTTTTGTGGATGTGTTTTCATATTGATTTTCTTGGTTATAAGTTCTTTAAGTATTTTTTGACATGGAATATATAATATATGCAGAAGTATATACACAATATAAACAATAATAATTTAAAAAATGAAACTTTGAGTTCTCACATACCACATTGGAAAATATAAATTTGCTGGTATCTGAGGAATGTTATATGTGCCTTTTTCTGATAGCAACAGCTACTATTCTAATTCACTCTTCTTTCTAGCTTGATAACATATATATCTGTCACTAATAATGCATTGTTTGGTTTTATTAGTAAAAATTGTATGATGATTTTTATGTAACTCAGCATTATGATTTAAGATTTATTTATATATTTGTAGCTAACTGTGATTTCATTTTTACAGCTGTATTGTACAATTATCAGTTTTATACTTGATGGATATTTGGTTTATTTCTAATTAGTCACCATTATGTATAATACTAATGTGAGCATTCTTATATATGTCAGCTGGTGCAGACATGCA
>NW_007228120.1:0-877 GCF_000164805.1 Carlito syrichta
AAAAATGAAACTTTGAGTTCTCACATACCACATTGGAAAATATAAATTTGCTGGTATCTGAGGAATGTTATATGTGCCTTTTTCTGATAGCAACAGCTACTATTCTAATTCACTCTTCTTTCTAGCTTGATAACGTATATATCTGTCACTAATAATGCATTGTTTGGTTTTATTAGTAAAAATTGTATGATGATTTTTATGTAACTCAGCATTATGATTTAAGATTTATTTATATATTTGTAGCTAACTGTGATTTCATTTTTACAGCTGTATTGTACAATTATCAGTTTTATACTTGATGGATATTTGGTTTATTTCTAATTAGTCACCATTATGTATAATACTAATGTGAGCATTCTTATATATGTCAGCTGGTGCAGACATGCAAGAATTTGAGGGGAGGCATATAACTAGGAGTGGGATTTCTCGTTCATAGATTATATGAACATGTTACCTTAGTAGGTTATGTCAAACTGTTTCCAAAGTGGTTGTACAATTCTAGTCTTCTTGGCAGTCGTAAGTGTTCCTATTGTTTTATATTTTGATAACACTTTTAAAATTTGTATATTTTGAGTTGTGAATGGTATCTTATAATAATTTTAAATTGTAATTTCCTGGTTACTATTGATGCGGCTCATATTTTTATGTTAATATGAACCATGTGTTTTCTTTCTATAAATGGCTGTTAATAGCTTTTTTGCCTTATTTTTACAGTTTTTTAAAAGTCTAATATATATAACAAAATTCACCCATTAGTAAATTTGTCAAGTTACACAATCATAGCTATAATCTTATTTTGGAAATTTTCCATCTCTCTCAAATTCCTCTTGAGCCTATTTTTCGTCATCAACATAAAATTCACCCATTAGTAAATTTG
>NW_007228121.1:0-739 GCF_000164805.1 Carlito syrichta
TTGCTGAAAAGAATATCCTTTCTCTAGTAGATCTTTTGCTCCTTGACAAATATTAGCTGACTATATTGTTAGAGTCTACTTTTGGGACTCTGTGCACAGTTCCATTGGTTTATTTGTCTAATCCTTTGACATTACCACACTGTCTTGATTACTATAGCTTTATAGTAAGTAAGTCTTGAAGTTGGGAAGTTGGGTAATGTCAATCTTCTGATTTAGTTCTTCAGTATTATGTTCATTATTCTGGCTCTTTTACTTTTCTACATAAACTTCAGGGTCAGCTTGTCAATATTTACATCCATTTAGATTTTAAGTCAGATGATTTTATAAATAGGCAGAATTGAAGATATTTCAAAATCCTGATTTTAGGGAAGGAAGATAAATTTTCAAATCTTTCTTATTTATTTTTGTATTCTTTTTTTTTATTTGTACTGCTTCTCTAGTCTATTTAATTTGTTTTTAGTCAGGATCCCACTATGTTGCCTAAGCTGGAGTGCAATAGCACGATCACAACTGACTACAACATTTACCTCCTGGGCTTAGGTGATGGTCCTTCTTCAGTCTCCCAAATAGCTAGAACCACAGGTGTGTTCCACCATATCTGGTTAATTTTTTTTATTTTTATTTTTTATTTTTTGTAGATATGAGGGACCAAGCACATGGGCATGTTATTCTAAATTGCATAAAATTAATTTTTAAAAGTTTTTGTGATTTGTTTTCCATGTATATAGGTGATGTGTGT
>NW_007228122.1:0-2047 GCF_000164805.1 Carlito syrichta
AGGGAAGGAAGATAAATTTTCAAATCTTTCTTATTTATTTTTGTATTCTTTTTTTTTATTTGTACTGCTTCTCTAGTCTATTTAATTTGTTTTTAGTCAGGATCCCACTATGTTGCCTAAGCTGGAGTGCAATAGCACGATCACAACTGACTACAACATTTACCTCCTGGGCTTAGGTGATGGTCCTTCTTCAGTCTCCCAAATAGCTAGAACCACAGGTGTGTTCCACCATATCTGGTTAATTTTTTTTATTTTTATTTTTTATTTTTTGTAGATATGAGGGACCAAGCACATGGGCATGTTATTCTAAATTGCATAAAATTAATTTTTAAAAGTTTTTGTGATTTGTTTTCCATGTATATAGGTGATGTGTGTATACATTTTGAAATCATATGATGGAAAGTCTAAGGTGCCAAATTATTAGAGAATTTTTCACCACTCAAATTTTAGTCCAATAGGACTAGTTTTTTTTTTCTTTGCTTGATGGTGGGATAGGTTTTCATAGGTCAGACTCTCTAGAAGTAGAATGACAAATGGATTTTTTATCGATATAATTTATTAAGTTATTTCAGGAAAAGAGGAGTAAAGAGAGGGGAAAGGGAAAGTAAATTCACCATGTAGTTTTGCTTGTTTGGTGACTCTTCTGCATGGGATTGTCTCTCATGAAAAAACACTCACTCTTTGGACCCACTCCTATAGTTATAGCCACGTGCTCCTTCCTTATCTTTCAAAGTTGTTCCTTTTGGTTTCCTGGTCAACTGTCTAAGGCATTTGCCATGCCCATGAATTTGAGTATAGCTCTGGCCATTTCCTTCTCCAGACAAAGTGGATGACCTGATTCTCTGGTCAAACTCAAAACTTTGAAAGGGTTTCCCCTCAGTGTGGACCTTCATGGTTATCCTAAATGGGGTTGTAATCAAGTAGCAGTTCATTTTTGACTTGTTCTCACATACCAAACTGATCCATCCATGAATGCAGATTAGGCTCTTTCCACCACTGTGAGCTTATCACAGGAAAACCCCTTAGGTCCATGAGCTGCGGGAAAGGTGTCAGTGAAAGACTTGTAAAGAATATGGGGAAGTCCTGGTCTCCTGTTTTGCAGCTTATACTCTCTAAACCTGCCTAATCATAATTCTAGATATATCATTTCCATGTCATGAGAGACTGTCACATAGCTTCTCCCCATCCTTGACCTTGTGACTTGGAGGGTTTGATGAATCTAATTCATAATGAGCAGTTCTGACAGTGTGGTCATTTGATGTCCTGTGTCCAGTTACTCAATTCATGTCAGAGATCATTAGCAAAACAAGAAATATTTTTCAAATAATGTATAGTTCTTTCCTGTGGGTAGCATGATCTTGGGACAGGACCTATGTGATTGTGTTGCATATCTCTTATTAGGATTTACCAGAGCATCCCCATGGTAATTTCTACAGTGCAGATATATGTCCTACCACAGATTCTTCAAGTCATATTTCCTAAGCTTCACAGCTTTGTTCTGTGCCCATACAAAGTCAGGGCCTTCTGCCTCATTCAATAAAAGGGCCAAGTACAATGTATGCTGTCTCCAAATCCTAAGACCTTCTTGGTGATGCAAGGTGCGAGATGCAAAACTTGTCTTTTAGCATCTTTTGCTTTAATTTCACTGGTGTACTAGGCCTTCAAAATCTTGCAGTGCCTATCTCTCACTCTTTAGAATGTGTGTGTCTTACTAAGGTATTCGAAGGACTTACCAAGTCTTGTTCATCAGGACCAGTTACATAATATCATCAATATAGTGGACTATTATATTATCCACTGAATGAATTGTATATATTCAGATACCCAGGTAGTTCTTGTTCCTTCACAAAATATTATAATAGAGAGAAAGATAAATAATAGCAGTCTTCAGAAAAACCAAAAGTATATACAGTTGTCTTTCCCATGCGAATGCAAATGATTCTGATTTTTTGTTTTAAATGGTTATGAAAAAGAAAATACCAGATCAATAGCCACATATCACACAAACAAAATTGTGTTAATTTGCTGTAGAGGCTATGTCTAGCAC
>NW_007228123.1:0-7013 GCF_000164805.1 Carlito syrichta
AAAAAAAAAACCAAAGCAGGTGGTATCACATTACCAGACTTCAAACTTTACTATAAAGCTACAATCATCAAAACCACTTGGGATTGGTACAGGAACAGGCATATGGATCAATGGAATAGAATTGAGATTCCATAAGCAAAACCTCAATTTTCAACCAACTCATCTTTGACAAAGCCCCCACCACCTACCACTGGGGAGAGGAGAACCTATTCAGTAAATGGTGCTGGGAAAACTGGCTGACCACATGCAGAAGATTGAAACAGGACCCCTATCTATCCCCATGCACAAAGGTTAACTCCAAATGGATCAGAGACCTAAATGTAAAACCTCAAACCATAAGAATCTTAGAAAAGGAAGGAAATACCCTCATGGAAATCGGAACTGGCATCCAATTCCTGAACAAAACCCAAAACCCACAGGTCATAAGAGAGAAGATAGACATGTGGGAACTTATTAAACTGACAAGCTTCTGCAAAGCCAAAGAAACCATCAAGAGAGCAGGGAGACAGCCTACAGACTGGGAAAAAGTATTTACCAACTCCAGGTCTGACAGAGGCTTAACATCCTGGATCTACAAGGAACTCAAATGTGCTGAAAAGAAAAAAACAAACAACCCTATTATAAAATGGGCAAAAGATATGAACAGACACTTCACAAAAGAAGACAACTGAGCAGCCAACAAACACATGAAGAAATGCTCAACCTCACTAATCATCAGGGAGATGCAAATCAAAACCACACTGAGATACCACCTAACTCCAGTCAGAATGGCAATTATCAACAACTCAAAAACTAACAGCTGCTAGAGAGGGTGTGGTGAAAAGGGAACACTTCTACACTGTTGGTGGGAGTGTAAGCTAGTGCAACCTCTGTGGAAAGCAGTGTGGCGATTCCTAAAGGGTCTAAAAATCGACCTTCCATATGACCCCACAGTCCCCCTACTGGGAATATACCCTGAAGAACTCAGATCACTCTATAAAAAAGATACCTGCACACGTATGTTTATCGCAGCGTTGTTCACAATAGCAAGAACTGGAAACAACCATGCTGCCCATCAAAAGAAGACTGGATTAAAAAATGTGGTACATATACACGATGGAATACTACGCAGCCATAAAAAAGAACAAAATCATGAATTTTGCAGCAACCTGGATGGAACGAGAGTCTATAATACTGAGCGACCTCTCACAGAAACAAAGATCCGAGTATCACATGTTCTCACTCATATATTGGACCTTGAACATCCAATGTAATACTATAAGAAAATGACTGACGGTCCTGGGAAACTATGGGGGAAGAGGGGGATGGGATTAATAGTCTCAAATATCTGTCTGGGGATGGGGAAACACCTCTTATCAACAGGATGCCTGAATGAAACGTAATTGCACACCTAACCCTTAACTGTACCCCACAAAATCATAATAAAAAATATTGATTAATAAAAAAAAAACAGAAAAAACCAACAACAACAAAAATAAATAAATAAATAAATAGTATTTTAGAGATATTATATTCTTTCCTAAGGGTTAAAAAAAATAATGTACCTTGATCAAATAATTTATAACAATTATTTTGGTCAACCTTTTATAGAATAATTCTTTAATTTTGAACTATTTTTCTACCAGATCTTGTCTAATTAAGCCCAGATAAACATATGCATCTATTTCATAGATATATTTATAGTCATTGATATTTATACTGTCAATTAATGTATCTGGTAAAAATAATGAATTTATGGAGAAATCCTTTCCTTCCATGAAAACTCTCCTTCTACCTCACTATCACATATGTGATTTGATAAAAAGCTACCAGTGTTTGGTCTGCCATTCTTTTCATTCTCAGTCAAACTTTTCCCTTCAACAATCATTTAAAATGTGGCTTGTTTTCTTTTTGTTTACATTTTGTGACTTTGCAACAATGTTTCTGAAGAACATGAATCATAAATAGCTCAGTCATTTGTTCTTTCCTATAGTTACTGTTATTGTTTCCCGAATTAACTCATCACAAACTGAATTATTGAGTTATTTGTATCTACTGAATTTGTGTTTCTTGCCTATCCAGAGCTCACATTTCCAAATCACAAAGCATGTTGCATTTTTCTGAATTTTTCTTCTTTTATGATATCTTAATTTATAAAACTAATTAAAAAATGAAAAAAATCTATAATACTAACATAATATATTTGAATTTTCTTTTTATATAAAAATGTGGATCTATGATATATTTTTACATTTGTTTTCATTTTTTTGGTAATGATTATTTTTATCAGGGGAGCTGTTAGTTTCAAAGCTCTAAATAAAATCCTTTTACCTACATTTCAAATTTCCTATAGATTTTTAATATATTCTAATCCATTTTAAAGTTTTTCACCTTAATATAACACTTTGCTCATTTCTCACATCCTACTTTCTGTGCTAAGTTTATGCTTCCTTTGGTCATGGTGTATATATTCACAGTTTTTCATTAGAATTTAGGACAGAATAAGCTGCAGAGACTTTTTTTGTTTTTGCTTTAGATATAGATACATTTAACGTAAAGCTTTATCAATTTCTTTAGTTCCTTTTCATGTTTATTTTTACTTCATTGTTAAATTTCTCCAAATAAATTATTCTTAAACTTTACTGTGCTTCAAGTAATCAGTTTCATTTTCTATATTGCTTAATACTAAAGAAAATTCAAGTCTATATTTTCACTTTATGATTTATCATCTTAATTGTTTTTTAGACTGAATCTTTACATGTAATTTTATTTTGCTTAAAATTATTTCAACTTACTAAATTATTTTCTCCTTTTACTAGCTTTTTTCCCTTCAATAGACATCAGCTTAGCTGATTGCATAATTTTATTAAGTCCCTTTATTAAAAGGAACATCATTTAAGCCATGAGAAAGTCTTTTTTTTTCCCCTGGTATTTTTCTAGTAGTTACAAGCTTTTGTTGAACTGTATCTTATTTACTTATATTAATGATACTTTAAGTATCATAATACCACATATCCTCTTTATAGAATCATGTAGGATAATTTTACTGCCCTAAAAATTCCTTCTTCTTCACCTATTTATCCTTCTTCATCTCTTATTGCTTTCTCCTGAAACCCTTGGCAACTACTGATCTTTCTAATGTTTCTAATCTTTTTAATGTTTTGCATTCTCCAGAATGTCATGTAGTTGGAATTACACAGGGTGTAGTATTTGACTGACTTCTTTCACTTATCAATATGTATTTAAGGTTTCTCCTTGTCTTCTCATGGTTTGAGAGTTCATGTATTGTTATCACTAAACAATTAATATTACATTGTATGAATTATTTGTTCATTTACTTATTGAAGAATATCTTGGTTGCTTCCAAGTTTTGGCAATTATGAATAAGGTTGCTATAAACATTCAAGCACAGGTTTTTGGGTGAACATAAGATTTGCATAAATACCAACAAGCATGATTATTGGATTGTACACCAAGATTATGCTTAGCTTTTTAAGAAACTGTGAAACTGTCTTCCACAAGGGCTGTACCATTTTATATCCCCACCAGCAAGGAATAAGAGATTCTGTTGTGCCATCTCCTCATCAGTATTTGATATCAGTGTTTTGATTTTGGCCATTCTAATAGGTGTATAGTGATATCACATTATTGTTTCAATTGGAAATTCCTTGATAGTGTGATGTTTAGCATCTTTTCATAGGCTTATTTGCCATCTGCTTATCTTCTAAAGGAGGGGTTTGTTCAGACGCTTTACTCAATTTTTAATTAAACTGTTTGTTTTCTTATTGTTGAGTTTTAAGGATTATTTGTATGTTTTAGATACAATTTTTTTATCACGTAAATGTTTTGCAAATATTTTTCCCAGTCCGTGGCTTGTATTTTCATTTTCTTTTCTTTTTTTTTTTAGATTAGAAAACATAGTTTATTTAGAAAGTAAATTAAAGAAAGAGCTAAAGAGGAGATTCACCCCTCCCCCCCAAGGTAGGGGAGAGGTCCAAAGCTTAAGAAAACGTGACCTGGCCATAACTCAAAAAGCACATGGCCACACCATAGCTCAGCAAGGCAATGGTCGCAATGGTCTGGCAATGGTTTTTCATTTTCTTTATAGTGACTTTCTCAGAGCAGAAGTTTTTAATTTTAATAAGGTCCAACTTATTCATTGTTCTTTTCTAAATTAGGACTTTGGTTTTTTATCTAAGAACTCATTGCTAAACTCAAGCTCATCTAGATTTTCCCCTATGCTATTTTGTAGAAGTCTTTAAATTTTGCAGTTTCATATGTTGAACAATGATCTATTTTAAGTATTTCATGAAAGCTGTAAATTCAGTATCTAGATTCTTTTTCTTATTTTCTTCCTTTTCTTTTTGTTCTTTTTGCAAGTGGATGTCCAGTTGTTTTAGCATCATTTGCTGAAAAGAATATCCTTTCTCTAGTAGATTCTTTTTGCTCCTTTGACAAATATTAGCTGACTATATTTGTTAGAGTCTATTTTGGGACTCTGTGCACAGTTCCATTGGTTTATTTGTCTAATCCTTTGACATTACCACACTGTCTTGATTACTATAGCTTTATAGTAAGTAAGTCTTGAAGTTGGGAAGTTGGGTAATGTCAATCTTCTGATTTAGTTCTTCAGTATTATGTTCATTATTCTGGCTCTTTTACTTTTCTACATAAACTTCAGGGTCAGCTTGTCAATATTTACATCCATTTAGATTTTAAGTCAGATGATTTTATAAATAGGCAGAATTGAAGATATTTCAAAATCCTGATTTTAGGGAAGGAAGATAAATTTTCAAATCTTTCTTATTTATTTTTGTATTCTTTTTTTTTATTTGTACTGCTTCTCTAGTCTATTTAATTTGTTTTTAGTCAGGATCCCACTATGTTGCCTAAGCTGGAGTGCAATAGCACGATCACAACTGACTACAACATTTACCTCCTGGGCTTAGGTGATGGTCCTTCTTCAGTCTCCCAAATAGCTAGAACCACAGGTGTGTTCCACCATATCTGGTTAATTTTTTTTATTTTTATTTTTTATTTTTTGTAGATATGAGGGACCAAGCACATGGGCATGTTATTCTAAATTGCATAAAATTAATTTTTAAAAGTTTTTGTGATTTGTTTTCCATGTATATAGGTGATGTGTGTATACATTTTGAAATCATATGATGGAAAGTCTAAGGTGCCAAATTATTAGAGAATTTTTCACCACTCAAATTTTAGTCCAATAGGACTAGTTTTTTTTTTCTTTGCTTGATGGTGGGATAGGTTTTCATAGGTCAGACTCTCTAGAAGTAGAATGACAAATGGATTTTTTATCGATATAATTTATTAAGTTATTTCAGGAAAAGAGGAGTAAAGAGAGGGGAAAGGGAAAGTAAATTCACCATGTAGTTTTGCTTGTTTGGTGACTCTTCTGCATGGGATTGTCTCTCATGAAAAAACACTCACTCTTTGGACCCACTCCTATAGTTATAGCCACGTGCTCCTTCCTTATCTTTCAAAGTTGTTCCTTTTGGTTTCCTGGTCAACTGTCTAAGGCATTTGCCATGCCCATGAATTTGAGTATAGCTCTGGCCATTTCCTTCTCCAGACAAAGTGGATGACCTGATTCTCTGGTCAAACTCAAAACTTTGAAAGGGTTTCCCCTCAGTGTGGACCTTCATGGTTATCCTAAATGGGGTTGTAATCAAGTAGCAGTTCATTTTTGACTTGTTCTCACATACCAAACTGATCCATCCATGAATGCAGATTAGGCTCTTTCCACCACTGTGAGCTTATCACAGGAAAACCCCTTAGGTCCATGAGCTGCGGGAAAGGTGTCAGTGAAAGACTTGTAAAGAATATGGGGAAGTCCTGGTCTCCTGTTTTGCAGCTTATACTCTCTAAACCTGCCTAATCATAATTCTAGATATATCATTTCCATGTCATGAGAGACTGTCACATAGCTTCTCCCCATCCTTGACCTTGTGACTTGGAGGGTTTGATGAATCTAATTCATAATGAGCAGTTCTGACAGTGTGGTCATTTGATGTCCTGTGTCCAGTTACTCAATTCATGTCAGAGATCATTAGCAAAACAAGAAATATTTTTCAAATAATGTATAGTTCTTTCCTGTGGGTAGCATGATCTTGGGACAGGACCTATGTGATTGTGTTGCATATCTCTTATTAGGATTTACCAGAGCATCCCCATGGTAATTTCTACAGTGCAGATATATGTCCTACCACAGATTCTTCAAGTCATATTTCCTAAGCTTCACAGCTTTGTTCTGTGCCCATACAAAGTCAGGGCCTTCTGCCTCATTCAATAAAAGGGCCAAGTACAATGTATGCTGTCTCCAAATCCTAAGACCTTCTTGGTGATGCAAGGTGCGAGATGCAAAACTTGTCTTTTAGCATCTTTTGCTTTAATTTCACTGGTGTACTAGGCCTTCAAAATCTTGCAGTGCCTATCTCTCACTCTTTAGAATGTGTGTGTCTTACTAAGGTATTCGAAGGACTTACCAAGTCTTGTTCATCAGGACCAGTTACATAATATCATCAATATAGTGGACTATTATATTATCCACTGAATGAATTGTATATATTCAGATACCCAGGTAGTTCTTGTTCCTTCACAAAATATTATAATAGAGAGAAAGATAAATAATAGCAGTCTTCAGAAAAACCAAAAGTATATACAGTTGTCTTTCCCATGCGAATGCAAATGATTCTGATTTTTTGTTTTAAATGGTTATGAAAAAGAAAATACCAGATCAATAGCCACATATCACACAAACAAAATTGTGTTAATTTGCTGTAGAGGCTATGTCTAGCACAACAGTTGCCACTGGGGCTGCCAATTGCTTAAGTTTGTAGTAAGCTGTTGATACCCACCATGATTCATTAAGTTTTTGCATTGGTCAGACTTGTGAATTAAATGGGGCTACTACTACTATATTATTTAAGTCTTTGAGAATAGCAGTAATTCCTACATTCCGTATAATGCATTATTGATGCACTACCTTGTCAGAGAGAGGTAATTTCAGGACA
>NW_007228124.1:0-5888 GCF_000164805.1 Carlito syrichta
AAAAAAAAAACCAAAGCAGGTGGTATCACATTACCAGACTTCAAACTTTACTATAAAGCTACAATCATCAAAACCACTTGGGATTGGTACAGGAACAGGCATATGGATCAATGGAATAGAATTGAGATTCCATAAGCAAAACCTCAATTTTCAACCAACTCATCTTTGACAAAGCCCCCACCACCTACCACTGGGGAGAGGAGAACCTATTCAGTAAATGGTGCTGGGAAAACTGGCTGACCACATGCAGAAGATTGAAACAGGACCCCTATCTATCCCCATGCACAAAGGTTAACTCCAAATGGATCAGAGACCTAAATGTAAAACCTCAAACCATAAGAATCTTAGAAAAGGAAGGAAATACCCTCATGGAAATCGGAACTGGCATCCAATTCCTGAACAAAACCCAAAACCCACAGGTCATAAGAGAGAAGATAGACATGTGGGAACTTATTAAACTGACAAGCTTCTGCAAAGCCAAAGAAACCATCAAGAGAGCAGGGAGACAGCCTACAGACTGGGAAAAAGTATTTACCAACTCCAGGTCTGACAGAGGCTTAACATCCTGGATCTACAAGGAACTCAAATGTGCTGAAAAGAAAAAAACAAACAACCCTATTATAAAATGGGCAAAAGATATGAACAGACACTTCACAAAAGAAGACAACTGAGCAGCCAACAAACACATGAAGAAATGCTCAACCTCACTAATCATCAGGGAGATGCAAATCAAAACCACACTGAGATACCACCTAACTCCAGTCAGAATGGCAATTATCAACAACTCAAAAACTAACAGCTGCTAGAGAGGGTGTGGTGAAAAGGGAACACTTCTACACTGTTGGTGGGAGTGTAAGCTAGTGCAACCTCTGTGGAAAGCAGTGTGGCGATTCCTAAAGGGTCTAAAAATCGACCTTCCATATGACCCCACAGTCCCCCTACTGGGAATATACCCTGAAGAACTCAGATCACTCTATAAAAAAGATACCTGCACACGTATGTTTATCGCAGCGTTGTTCACAATAGCAAGAACTGGAAACAACCATGCTGCCCATCAAAAGAAGACTGGATTAAAAAATGTGGTACATATACACGATGGAATACTACGCAGCCATAAAAAAGAACAAAATCATGAATTTTGCAGCAACCTGGATGGAACGAGAGTCTATAATACTGAGCGACCTCTCACAGAAACAAAGATCCGAGTATCACATGTTCTCACTCATATATTGGACCTTGAACATCCAATGTAATACTATAAGAAAATGACTGACGGTCCTGGGAAACTATGGGGGAAGAGGGGGATGGGATTAATAGTCTCAAATATCTGTCTGGGGATGGGGAAACACCTCTTATCAACAGGATGCCTGAATGAAACGTAATTGCACACCTAACCCTTAACTGTACCCCACAAAATCATAATAAAAAATATTGATTAATAAAAAAAAAACAGAAAAAACCAACAACAACAAAAATAAATAAATAAATAAATAGTATTTTAGAGATATTATATTCTTTCCTAAGGGTTAAAAAAAATAATGTACCTTGATCAAATAATTTATAACAATTATTTTGGTCAACCTTTTATAGAATAATTCTTTAATTTTGAACTATTTTTCTACCAGATCTTGTCTAATTAAGCCCAGATAAACATATGCATCTATTTCATAGATATATTTATAGTCATTGATATTTATACTGTCAATTAATGTATCTGGTAAAAATAATGAATTTATGGAGAAATCCTTTCCTTCCATGAAAACTCTCCTTCTACCTCACTATCACATATGTGATTTGATAAAAAGCTACCAGTGTTTGGTCTGCCATTCTTTTCATTCTCAGTCAAACTTTTCCCTTCAACAATCATTTAAAATGTGGCTTGTTTTCTTTTTGTTTACATTTTGTGACTTTGCAACAATGTTTCTGAAGAACATGAATCATAAATAGCTCAGTCATTTGTTCTTTCCTATAGTTACTGTTATTGTTTCCCGAATTAACTCATCACAAACTGAATTATTGAGTTATTTGTATCTACTGAATTTGTGTTTCTTGCCTATCCAGAGCTCACATTTCCAAATCACAAAGCATGTTGCATTTTTCTGAATTTTTCTTCTTTTATGATATCTTAATTTATAAAAACTAATTAAAAAATGAAAAAAATCTATAATACTAACATAATATATTTTGAATTTTCTTTTTTATATAAAAATGTGGATCTATGATATATTTTTACATTTGTTTTCATTTTTTTGGTAATGATTATTTTTATCAGGGGAGCTGTTAGTTTCAAAGCTCTAAATAAAATCCTTTTACCTACATTTCAAATTTCCTATAGATTTTTAATATATTCTAATCCATTTTAAAGTTTTTCACCTTAATATAACACTTTGCTCATTTCTCACATCCTACTTTCTGTGCTAAGTTTATGCTTCCTTTGGTCATGGTGTATATATTCACAGTTTTTCATTAGAATTTAGGACAGAATAAGCTGCAGAGACTTTTTTTGTTTTTGCTTTAGATATAGATACATTTAACGTAAAGCTTTATCAATTTCTTTAGTTCCTTTTCATGTTTATTTTTACTTCATTGTTAAATTTCTCCAAATAAATTATTCTTAAACTTTACTGTGCTTCAAGTAATCAGTTTCATTTTCTATATTGCTTAATACTAAAGAAAATTCAAGTCTATATTTTCACTTTATGATTTATCATCTTAATTGTTTTTTAGACTGAATCTTTACATGTAATTTTATTTTGCTTAAAATTATTTCAACTTACTAAATTATTTTCTCCTTTTACTAGCTTTTTTCCCTTCAATAGACATCAGCTTAGCTGATTGCATAATTTTATTAAGTCCCTTTATTAAAAGGAACATCATTTAAGCCATGAGAAAGTCTTTTTTTTTCCCCTGGTATTTTTCTAGTAGTTACAAGCTTTTGTTGAACTGTATCTTATTTACTTATATTAATGATACTTTAAGTATCATAATACCACATATCCTCTTTATAGAATCATGTAGGATAATTTTACTGCCCTAAAAATTCCTTCTTCTTCACCTATTTATCCTTCTTCATCTCTTATTGCTTTCTCCTGAAACCCTTGGCAACTACTGATCTTTCTAATGTTTCTAATCTTTTTAATGTTTTGCATTCTCCAGAATGTCATGTAGTTGGAATTACACAGGGTGTAGTATTTGACTGACTTCTTTCACTTATCAATATGTATTTAAGGTTTCTCCTTGTCTTCTCATGGTTTGAGAGTTCATGTATTGTTATCACTAAACAATTAATATTACATTGTATGAATTATTTGTTCATTTACTTATTGAAGAATATCTTGGTTGCTTCCAAGTTTTGGCAATTATGAATAAGGTTGCTATAAACATTCAAGCACAGGTTTTTGGGTGAACATAAGATTTGCATAAATACCAACAAGCATGATTATTGGATTGTACACCAAGATTATGCTTAGCTTTTTAAGAAACTGTGAAACTGTCTTCCACAAGGGCTGTACCATTTTATATCCCCACCAGCAAGGAATAAGAGATTCTGTTGTGCCATCTCCTCATCAGTATTTGATATCAGTGTTTTGATTTTGGCCATTCTAATAGGTGTATAGTGATATCACATTATTGTTTCAATTGGAAATTCCTTGATAGTGTGATGTTTAGCATCTTTTCATAGGCTTATTTGCCATCTGCTTATCTTCTAAAGGAGGGGTTTGTTCAGACGCTTTACTCAATTTTTAATTAAACTGTTTGTTTTCTTATTGTTGAGTTTTAAGGATTATTTGTATGTTTTAGATACAATTTTTTTATCACGTAAATGTTTTGCAAATATTTTTCCCAGTCCGTGGCTTGTATTTTCATTTTCTTTTCTTTTTTTTTTTAGATTAGAAAACATAGTTTATTTAGAAAGTAAATTAAAGAAAGAGCTAAAGAGGAGATTCACCCCTCCCCCCCAAGGTAGGGGAGAGGTCCAAAGCTTAAGAAAACGTGACCTGGCCATAACTCAAAAAGCACATGGCCACACCATAGCTCAGCAAGGCAATGGTCGCAATGGTCTGGCAATGGTTTTTCATTTTCTTTATAGTGACTTTCTCAGAGCAGAAGTTTTTAATTTTAATAAGGTCCAACTTATTCATTGTTCTTTTCTAAATTAGGACTTTGGTTTTTTATCTAAGAACTCATTGCTAAACTCAAGCTCATCTAGATTTTCCCCTATGCTATTTTGTAGAAGTCTTTAAATTTTGCAGTTTCATATGTTGAACAATGATCTATTTTAAGTATTTCATGAAAGCTGTAAATTCAGTATCTAGATTCTTTTTCTTATTTTCTTCCTTTTCTTTTTGTTCTTTTTGCAAGTGGATGTCCAGTTGTTTTAGCATCATTTGCTGAAAAGAATATCCTTTCTCTAGTAGATTCTTTTTGCTCCTTTGACAAATATTAGCTGACTATATTTGTTAGAGTCTATTTTGGGACTCTGTGCACAGTTCCATTGGTTTATTTGTCTAATCCTTTGACATTACCACACTGTCTTGATTACTATAGCTTTATAGTAAGTAAGTCTTGAAGTTGGGAAGTTGGGTAATGTCAATCTTCTGATTTAGTTCTTCAGTATTATGTTCATTATTCTGGCTCTTTTACTTTTCTACATAAACTTCAGGGTCAGCTTGTCAATATTTACATCCATTTAGATTTTAAGTCAGATGATTTTATAAATAGGCAGAATTGAAGATATTTCAAAATCCTGATTTTAGGGAAGGAAGATAAATTTTCAAATCTTTCTTATTTATTTTTGTATTCTTTTTTTTTATTTGTACTGCTTCTCTAGTCTATTTAATTTGTTTTTAGTCAGGATCCCACTATGTTGCCTAAGCTGGAGTGCAATAGCACGATCACAACTGACTACAACATTTACCTCCTGGGCTTAGGTGATGGTCCTTCTTCAGTCTCCCAAATAGCTAGAACCACAGGTGTGTTCCACCATATCTGGTTAATTTTTTTTATTTTTATTTTTTATTTTTTGTAGATATGAGGGACCAAGCACATGGGCATGTTATTCTAAATTGCATAAAATTAATTTTTAAAAGTTTTTGTGATTTGTTTTCCATGTATATAGGTGATGTGTGTATACATTTTGAAATCATATGATGGAAAGTCTAAGGTGCCAAATTATTAGAGAATTTTTCACCACTCAAATTTTAGTCCAATAGGACTAGTTTTTTTTTTCTTTGCTTGATGGTGGGATAGGTTTTCATAGGTCAGACTCTCTAGAAGTAGAATGACAAATGGATTTTTTATCGATATAATTTATTAAGTTATTTCAGGAAAAGAGGAGTAAAGAGAGGGGAAAGGGAAAGTAAATTCACCATGTAGTTTTGCTTGTTTGGTGACTCTTCTGCATGGGATTGTCTCTCATGAAAAAACACTCACTCTTTGGACCCACTCCTATAGTTATAGCCACGTGCTCCTTCCTTATCTTTCAAAGTTGTTCCTTTTGGTTTCCTGGTCAACTGTCTAAGGCATTTGCCATGCCCATGAATTTGAGTATAGCTCTGGCCATTTCCTTCTCCAGACAAAGTGGATGACCTGATTCTCTGGTCAAACTCAAAACTTTGAAAGGGTTTCCCCTCAGTGTGGACCTTCATGGTTATCCTAAATGGGGTTGTAATCAAGTAGCAGTTCATTTTTGACTTGTTCTCACATACCAAACTGATCCATCCATGAATGCAGATTAGGCTCTTTCCACCACTGTGAGCTTATCACAGGAAAACCCCTTAGGTCCATGAGCTGCGGGAAAGGTGTCAGTGAAAGACTTGTAAAGAATATGGGGAAGTCCTGGTCTCCTGTTTTGCAGCTTATACTCTCTAAACCTGCCTAATCATAAT
>NW_007228125.1:0-6008 GCF_000164805.1 Carlito syrichta
AAAAAAAAAACCAAAGCAGGTGGTATCACATTACCAGACTTCAAACTTTACTATAAAGCTACAATCATCAAAACCACTTGGGATTGGTACAGGAACAGGCATATGGATCAATGGAATAGAATTGAGATTCCATAAGCAAAACCTCAATTTTCAACCAACTCATCTTTGACAAAGCCCCCACCACCTACCACTGGGGAGAGGAGAACCTATTCAGTAAATGGTGCTGGGAAAACTGGCTGACCACATGCAGAAGATTGAAACAGGACCCCTATCTATCCCCATGCACAAAGGTTAACTCCAAATGGATCAGAGACCTAAATGTAAAACCTCAAACCATAAGAATCTTAGAAAAGGAAGGAAATACCCTCATGGAAATCGGAACTGGCATCCAATTCCTGAACAAAACCCAAAACCCACAGGTCATAAGAGAGAAGATAGACATGTGGGAACTTATTAAACTGACAAGCTTCTGCAAAGCCAAAGAAACCATCAAGAGAGCAGGGAGACAGCCTACAGACTGGGAAAAAGTATTTACCAACTCCAGGTCTGACAGAGGCTTAACATCCTGGATCTACAAGGAACTCAAATGTGCTGAAAAGAAAAAAACAAACAACCCTATTATAAAATGGGCAAAAGATATGAACAGACACTTCACAAAAGAAGACAACTGAGCAGCCAACAAACACATGAAGAAATGCTCAACCTCACTAATCATCAGGGAGATGCAAATCAAAACCACACTGAGATACCACCTAACTCCAGTCAGAATGGCAATTATCAACAACTCAAAAACTAACAGCTGCTAGAGAGGGTGTGGTGAAAAGGGAACACTTCTACACTGTTGGTGGGAGTGTAAGCTAGTGCAACCTCTGTGGAAAGCAGTGTGGCGATTCCTAAAGGGTCTAAAAATCGACCTTCCATATGACCCCACAGTCCCCCTACTGGGAATATACCCTGAAGAACTCAGATCACTCTATAAAAAAGATACCTGCACACGTATGTTTATCGCAGCGTTGTTCACAATAGCAAGAACTGGAAACAACCATGCTGCCCATCAAAAGAAGACTGGATTAAAAAATGTGGTACATATACACGATGGAATACTACGCAGCCATAAAAAAGAACAAAATCATGAATTTTGCAGCAACCTGGATGGAACGAGAGTCTATAATACTGAGCGACCTCTCACAGAAACAAAGATCCGAGTATCACATGTTCTCACTCATATATTGGACCTTGAACATCCAATGTAATACTATAAGAAAATGACTGACGGTCCTGGGAAACTATGGGGGAAGAGGGGGATGGGATTAATAGTCTCAAATATCTGTCTGGGGATGGGGAAACACCTCTTATCAACAGGATGCCTGAATGAAACGTAATTGCACACCTAACCCTTAACTGTACCCCACAAAATCATAATAAAAAATATTGATTAATAAAAAAAAAACAGAAAAAACCAACAACAACAAAAATAAATAAATAAATAAATAGTATTTTAGAGATATTATATTCTTTCCTAAGGGTTAAAAAAAATAATGTACCTTGATCAAATAATTTATAACAATTATTTTGGTCAACCTTTTATAGAATAATTCTTTAATTTTGAACTATTTTTCTACCAGATCTTGTCTAATTAAGCCCAGATAAACATATGCATCTATTTCATAGATATATTTATAGTCATTGATATTTATACTGTCAATTAATGTATCTGGTAAAAATAATGAATTTATGGAGAAATCCTTTCCTTCCATGAAAACTCTCCTTCTACCTCACTATCACATATGTGATTTGATAAAAAGCTACCAGTGTTTGGTCTGCCATTCTTTTCATTCTCAGTCAAACTTTTCCCTTCAACAATCATTTAAAATGTGGCTTGTTTTCTTTTTGTTTACATTTTGTGACTTTGCAACAATGTTTCTGAAGAACATGAATCATAAATAGCTCAGTCATTTGTTCTTTCCTATAGTTACTGTTATTGTTTCCCGAATTAACTCATCACAAACTGAATTATTGAGTTATTTGTATCTACTGAATTTGTGTTTCTTGCCTATCCAGAGCTCACATTTCCAAATCACAAAGCATGTTGCATTTTTCTGAATTTTTCTTCTTTTATGATATCTTAATTTATAAAACTAATTAAAAAATGAAAAAAATCTATAATACTAACATAATATATTTGAATTTTCTTTTTATATAAAAATGTGGATCTATGATATATTTTTACATTTGTTTTCATTTTTTTGGTAATGATTATTTTTATCAGGGGAGCTGTTAGTTTCAAAGCTCTAAATAAAATCCTTTTACCTACATTTCAAATTTCCTATAGATTTTTAATATATTCTAATCCATTTTAAAGTTTTTCACCTTAATATAACACTTTGCTCATTTCTCACATCCTACTTTCTGTGCTAAGTTTATGCTTCCTTTGGTCATGGTGTATATATTCACAGTTTTTCATTAGAATTTAGGACAGAATAAGCTGCAGAGACTTTTTTTGTTTTTGCTTTAGATATAGATACATTTAACGTAAAGCTTTATCAATTTCTTTAGTTCCTTTTCATGTTTATTTTTACTTCATTGTTAAATTTCTCCAAATAAATTATTCTTAAACTTTACTGTGCTTCAAGTAATCAGTTTCATTTTCTATATTGCTTAATACTAAAGAAAATTCAAGTCTATATTTTCACTTTATGATTTATCATCTTAATTGTTTTTTAGACTGAATCTTTACATGTAATTTTATTTTGCTTAAAATTATTTCAACTTACTAAATTATTTTCTCCTTTTACTAGCTTTTTTCCCTTCAATAGACATCAGCTTAGCTGATTGCATAATTTTATTAAGTCCCTTTATTAAAAGGAACATCATTTAAGCCATGAGAAAGTCTTTTTTTTTCCCCTGGTATTTTTCTAGTAGTTACAAGCTTTTGTTGAACTGTATCTTATTTACTTATATTAATGATACTTTAAGTATCATAATACCACATATCCTCTTTATAGAATCATGTAGGATAATTTTACTGCCCTAAAAATTCCTTCTTCTTCACCTATTTATCCTTCTTCATCTCTTATTGCTTTCTCCTGAAACCCTTGGCAACTACTGATCTTTCTAATGTTTCTAATCTTTTTAATGTTTTGCATTCTCCAGAATGTCATGTAGTTGGAATTACACAGGGTGTAGTATTTGACTGACTTCTTTCACTTATCAATATGGTATTTAAGGTTTCTCCTTGTCTTCTCATGGTTTGAGAGTTCATGTATTGTTATCACTAAACAATTAATATTACATTGTATGAATTATTTGTTCATTTACTTATTGAAGAATATCTTGGTTTGCTTCCAAGTTTTGGCAATTATGAATAAGGTTGCTATAAACATTCAAGCACAGGTTTTTGGGTGAACATAAGATTTGCATAAATACCAACAAGCATGATTATTGGATTGTACACCAAGATTATGCTTAGCTTTTTAAGAAACTGTGAAACTGTCTTCCACAAGGGCTGTACCATTTTATATCCCCACCAGCAAGGAATAAGAGATTCTGTTGTGCCATCTCCTCATCAGTATTTGATATCAGTGTTTTGATTTTGGCCATTCTAATAGGTGTGTAGTGATATCACATTATTGTTTCAATTGGAAATTCCTTGATAGTGTGATGTTTAGCATCTTTTCATAGGCTTATTTGCCATCTGCTTATCTTCTAAAGGAGGGGTTTGTTCAGACGCTTTACTCAATTTTTAATTAAACTGTTTGTTTTCTTATTGTTGAGTTTTAAGGATTATTTGTATGTTTTAGATACAATTTTTTTATCACGTAAATGTTTTGCAAATATTTTTCCCAGTCCGTGGCTTGTATTTTCATTTTCTTTTCTTTTTTTTTTTAGATTAGAAAACATAGTTTATTTAGAAAGTAAATTAAAGAAAGAGCTAAAGAGGAGATTCACCCCTCCCCCCCAAGGTAGGGGAGAGGTCCAAAGCTTAAGAAAACGTGACCTGGCCATAACTCAAAAAGCACATGGCCACACCATAGCTCAGCAAGGCAATGGTCGCAATGGTCTGGCAATGGTTTTTCATTTTCTTTATAGTGACTTTCTCAGAGCAGAAGTTTTTAATTTTAATAAGGTCCAACTTATTCATTGTTCTTTTCTAAATTAGGACTTTGGTTTTTTATCTAAGAACTCATTGCTAAACTCAAGCTCATCTAGATTTTCCCCTATGCTATTTTGTAGAAGTCTTTAAATTTTGCAGTTTCATATGTTGAACAATGATCTATTTTAAGTATTTCATGAAAGCTGTAAATTCAGTATCTAGATTCTTTTTCTTATTTTCTTCCTTTTCTTTTTGTTCTTTTTGCAAGTGGATGTCCAGTTGTTTTAGCATCATTTGCTGAAAAGAATATCCTTTCTCTAGTAGATTCTTTTTGCTCCTTTGACAAATATTAGCTGACTATATTTGTTAGAGTCTATTTTGGGACTCTGTGCACAGTTCCATTGGTTTATTTGTCTAATCCTTTGACATTACCACACTGTCTTGATTACTATAGCTTTATAGTAAGTAAGTCTTGAAGTTGGGAAGTTGGGTAATGTCAATCTTCTGATTTAGTTCTTCAGTATTATGTTCATTATTCTGGCTCTTTTACTTTTCTACATAAACTTCAGGGTCAGCTTGTCAATATTTACATCCATTTAGATTTTAAGTCAGATGATTTTATAAATAGGCAGAATTGAAGATATTTCAAAATCCTGATTTTAGGGAAGGAAGATAAATTTTCAAATCTTTCTTATTTATTTTTGTATTCTTTTTTTTTATTTGTACTGCTTCTCTAGTCTATTTAATTTGTTTTTAGTCAGGATCCCACTATGTTGCCTAAGCTGGAGTGCAATAGCACGATCACAACTGACTACAACATTTACCTCCTGGGCTTAGGTGATGGTCCTTCTTCAGTCTCCCAAATAGCTAGAACCACAGGTGTGTTCCACCATATCTGGTTAATTTTTTTTATTTTTATTTTTTATTTTTTGTAGATATGAGGGACCAAGCACATGGGCATGTTATTCTAAATTGCATAAAATTAATTTTTAAAAGTTTTTGTGATTTGTTTTCCATGTATATAGGTGATGTGTGTATACATTTTGAAATCATATGATGGAAAGTCTAAGGTGCCAAATTATTAGAGAATTTTTCACCACTCAAATTTTAGTCCAATAGGACTAGTTTTTTTTTTCTTTGCTTGATGGTGGGATAGGTTTTCATAGGTCAGACTCTCTAGAAGTAGAATGACAAATGGATTTTTTATCGATATAATTTATTAAGTTATTTCAGGAAAAGAGGAGTAAAGAGAGGGGAAAGGGAAAGTAAATTCACCATGTAGTTTTGCTTGTTTGGTGACTCTTCTGCATGGGATTGTCTCTCATGAAAAAACACTCACTCTTTGGACCCACTCCTATAGTTATAGCCACGTGCTCCTTCCTTATCTTTCAAAGTTGTTCCTTTTGGTTTCCTGGTCAACTGTCTAAGGCATTTGCCATGCCCATGAATTTGAGTATAGCTCTGGCCATTTCCTTCTCCAGACAAAGTGGATGACCTGATTCTCTGGTCAAACTCAAAACTTTGAAAGGGTTTCCCCTCAGTGTGGACCTTCATGGTTATCCTAAATGGGGTTGTAATCAAGTAGCAGTTCATTTTTGACTTGTTCTCACATACCAAACTGATCCATCCATGAATGCAGATTAGGCTCTTTCCACCACTGTGAGCTTATCACAGGAAAACCCCTTAGGTCCATGAGCTGCGGGAAAGGTGTCAGTGAAAGACTTGTAAAGAATATGGGGAAGTCCTGGTCTCCTGTTTTGCAGCTTATACTCTCTAAACCTGCCTAATCATAATTCTAGATATATCATTTCCATGTCATGAGAGACTGTCACATAGCTTCTCCCCATCCTTGACCTTGTGACTTGGAGGGTTTGATGAATCTAATTCATAATGAGCAGTTCTGACAGTGTGGTCA
>NW_007228126.1:0-758 GCF_000164805.1 Carlito syrichta
CTCAATTCTGCAGCCCTTGCCTGAGGTTACTACTCTCTTTTCTCTGGCTTATACTGTTATAATGGCCAACTGATGACAACTTTTCTCCCATACAGCTGCTCAATTCATTTTCCTGGACTACAGCTCAGACCACACTGTCTTACTCAGAAACTTTCAGTGGCTCCAAACTGCTCATTGTCTAGTTTCCTCAGTCTAAAATTCAAACCTTCCAGAAATGGACTCTGACCTACCTAATAGTCTTACTTCTCCACAATGCCTTCAGCAAGCCTTACAGTTCTAGGGAACGGAAATACTTCCTTTCTCATCTGCATACCAAAACTCTCTGCCTCCTTGACTTTCCTTACAGTTTCTACTGTATCATCAGCTCTTCCCCATATGCCACATATCTCCTTATATCTGAGCAAGAAGTGATTGACTGAGGATCCAGGAAAAGATCACTGGTTTCCAAAATAAGGGAAGAAAAGATGTCTGGAAGTCAAAAGCAAGCAATATTCAGAAATACAAGAAGAGAAGGCCCAAATTTTACCTGTACGACAACCACTTTGTATTCCTAATCCTGAATTGTACCCCACATCTTTAAAATTAAAAAAAAATTTTTTTTAAATAGCAACAGGAAGGTCTATCAGTAAATAATAGTCTTCAGTCAGGGCTCAATTGTGGATGAATGTGCAAGGGCCCAGTGAAAAATCAATAAGTTGATAACTATCCAGCCAGACTAATGAGAAAAAAATCAGAAGGTCTTCAACTACCAATATTAG
>NW_007228127.1:0-1085 GCF_000164805.1 Carlito syrichta
CCTAATCCTGAATTGTACCCCACATCTTTAAAATTAAAAAAAAATTTTTTTTAAATAGCAACAGGAAGGTCTATCAGTAAATAATAGTCTTCAGTCAGGGCTCAATTGTGGATGAAGGTGCAAGGGCCCAGTGAAAAATCAATAAGTTGATAACTATCCAGCCAGACTAATGAGAAAAAAATCAGAAAGGTCTTCAACTACCAATATTAGGAATAAAAGTGGTGAGGTCACTACAACTTCTGTAGATTGTAAAGGACATTAAGAGAATATTATGAACAACTTTATGGCAATAATGCAACAGTTCAGATGAAATGGACGAACTCTTTGAAAATAACAATCTACCAAAATCACTCACAAATAAGCAACCCGAATAATTCTATATTCATTAGATAATTTAAATTATAGTTACAAACCTTCATGAACACATACACACACACAGACACATACACACAAAAAATTCAGTCCCAGATTACTTTACTTGTGAATTTCTCCCAACATTTAATGAAGAAGTAATACATTTTTCCAGAAAAAGAAAGAGGAGAAAATACATCTCACCTCATTTTATGAGGCCAGTATTACTCTGATAACAATACCAGACAAGGGGTATTACTAGAAAAGAAAATTATAGATCAATATCCCTCATGAACATAGATGCAAAAATTCTTCACAAAGCCATATCAAATCAAATCCAACCATTTTATTAAAAGATTATACATTATCACTAACTGAGATTAATCCCAGGAATGTAGGTTTGTTTAATGTTTGAAAATGATTAATGCGTTTACCATATTAACAAACTAAAGCAGCAACCATTTAATCACCTCAGCTGATGCAGAAAAATAATTTGACAAAATAAGGCATCTATTTCTTTTTTAAAAAATTCTAAGCATACTAGAGTAGAAGGGAACTTCACCACCTGATAACTATAAAACCCTATTTTTTAAAAATTACAGCTAAGCGCATAGTTAGTAAAAGACTGAATGCTGACTTCTTAAGATCAAAAACAAGACAAGGATGTTTGTTTTCATCACTTTCATTAAGCATTCTGCTGGAGATGCTAGCCAGTGCAATAGGCAAGAAAAAAA
>NW_007228128.1:0-446 GCF_000164805.1 Carlito syrichta
GGCAGCCAACAGACACATGAAAAAGTGCTCAGCCTCACTAATCATCAGATAAATGCAAATAAATATCACATTGAGAAACCACCTAACCCCAGTAAGAATGGTAATCAGTGATAAAACAAAAAACAACAGATGCTGGTGAGAATGCAGAGAAAAAAGTATGCTTCTGCACTGCTGGTGGGAATGCAAACTAGTGCAACCTCTTTGGAAAACAGCGTGGCGATTTCTGAAAGAACTGGAAATTGACATTTTGTATGACCCGGCAATCCCTCTATTGGGAATATACCCCAAGGAACTCAAATCGTTCTACCAAAAAGATACCTGCGCACACATGTTTATTGCAACACTATTTACAGTAGCAAAAACGTGGAGCCAACTCTGCTGCCCAGCGAAACTGGACTGGATAAAAAAATATGTGGTACATATACACAATGGAGTATTATGCAGCC
>NW_007228129.1:0-814 GCF_000164805.1 Carlito syrichta
AAAGAACTGGAAATTGACATTTTGTATGACCCGGCAATCCCTCTATTGGGAATATACCCCAAGGAACTCAAATCGTTCTACCAAAAAGATACCTGCGCACACATGTTTATTGCAACACTATTTACAGTAGCAAAAACGTGGAGCCAACTCTGCTGCCCAGCGAAACTGGACTGGATAAAAAAATATGTGGTACATATACACAATGGAGTATTATGCAGCCATAATGAAGGACAAACATATGGACTTTGCAGCAACTTGGATGGATTTAGAGTCTATCATACTCAGTAATCTATCCCAGAAACAAAGAACAGAGTACCATATGTTCCCATTCATAAGCGGACCTTGAACAATTATCATAACACCATATGAAAAGTACTGGCAGTAATGGGAAACTACCAGGGGAAGAGGTGTGGGACCGGCAGTTGAGGGAAACTGCGGGGGGGGGGGCTCAGGAGGAGGCACCTCACACCTCATCAACAAGGGCTCCTGCATAATGAACTTTTGTTTATCTATCCATGAATTGTACTCCACATCATTAAAATAAAAAATTTAAAAGTTAAAAAAGTGATATACCAGTAAGGAACACAAAAAACCTGGAGTTATTGATTATTTTTTGGAAGGAGAGTCCCTTGTAGTTAGTATAAGCTTCCTCTGCTAGGTAAGTGTTCTAGGAAGCCATTGGCATCATCAGTGTACTAGCTAGCATTGTTGTGAGAAGCTATGTTTGGTTCAGTGAATTTTTTGGAGATTTTTTCAACATGTTTGTCGATCTCATGAAGGGTGATTTACAAGCATACCTACCCACATGCAGTGA
>NW_007228130.1:0-715 GCF_000164805.1 Carlito syrichta
TATTGGGTACAAAATGCACAAATGAAGTGATAGGTACACTTAAAGCTCAGACTTCTTCACCACTATGTAATGCATCCATGTAAACAAAAAGCATTGGCATCCATAAATCTATTAACATAAAAAATAAAACAAAAAGTAAAGTTAAGAAACAAAAATTAGTTAGGTCTTATCCTCATACCAAAAGATTCTAATTTTTAAAATCTGGCTGGGAGTGGTGGTATGCCTATAGTCTCAGCTATTTGCGAGGCTGAAGTGGAAGCATCATTTGAGACCAGGAGTATTGGGTTGTAGAGCACTATGCCTATTGGGGTTCTCCACTAAGTTTGGCATCTATATTGTGATCTCCTCTGAGTGGGGACCATCAGATTCCCTAAAAGGAGTAAACCAAACCTGGTCAGAAACAAAGCAAGTCAAAATTCCCATGCCGATCAGTAATGGGCTTTCACCTGTGAATAGTTACTGCACTCCAGCATGGGCAACATAACAAGATCATTTTAAATTATTTTTAAAATATGCCTCAGTAGTTATAATGTGCAACCAGAATTGAGAATATTTAATAATAGATGTATCTAAGTTAGCAGGATACAGTGGGGCAGACCTGTAGTCACAGCTAATCAAAAGGCTCAATCAGAAGGATCACTTGAGCTAGAAGTTCAAGACCACCATTGGCAATATAGGGAGAAACAGTCTCTGGAAGAAAAAAAAAGAAAGGAAA
>NW_007228131.1:0-4378 GCF_000164805.1 Carlito syrichta
GATACAGTGGGGCAGACCTGTAGTCACAGCTAATCAAAAGGCTCAATCAGAAGGATCACTTGAGCTAGAAGTTCAAGACCACCATTGGCAATATAGTGAGAAACAGTCTCTGGAAGAAAAAAAAAGAAAGGAAAAATAGAATTTCAGTAAAATTAATGTTGTCAATAAGTTATAGATTGCATATTGGGAATAGTCCACTATCTTCTAGAGATTATTGGCAACATAAAATCACTTAAGTTAGTCAAGATTCAGAGTTAAAATGGGTAAATATCAAAATATAAATTTTAAAATAAAATTTAAATTTATAATATCATAATATAAATTTTAAAATAAAGTTTAAGCCAGGCTTGGTGGCTCAACCTGTAATCCCGCGCCTTTGGGAGGCTGAGGTGAGTGGATTGCCTGAGCCCGCGGGCTCGAGACTCGCCTGGGCGGCGAGACCTCATCTCTACAATAAAATCAAAAAATTAGCCGGGTGTGGTAGCATGCACCTGTAATTCCGGCTACTCGGAAGGCTGAGGCGGAAGGATCGCCAGAGCCCAGCAGGTCGAGGCTGCGGTGGTCAGGAGCGGCCACTGCACTCCAGTCTGGGCGACAGAGTGAGACTCCAACTCAAAAATAAAATAAAATAAAATAAAAAGTTTAAATTTATAAACCCCAAAAGGGAAAAACATGATCAATTGGGCAACTAAACTTTAAAATAATTGTTATTCAAAGTAGCTGAACACTAAAGATTGGGAGAAGTCATTTGCAATACATCTTACAGAGAAAATTTGTGACAAATATATAATGAATTTCTATACCTTAATTAAAAACAGGCAAACGACAGAATAAAAATCAGCGAAGAACAGACACCAAAGAAAAGGTACAAATAGCCAATAATCATGTGAAAAAGTGCTCAACAATATTATCATCATAAAAATGCAAATTAAAACCACAATCAGGCACCAATATCTACATGCTTAAGACGTTAAAATTTTAAGAACTGATAAAAACAAATGTTAGCTGAAGATGTGCGACACTGGAGTTCTCATATATTGCTGGTGAGAGTATAAAATATTGCAACCACTTTGGAAAACTCATTGCTAATTTTCTATAAAATTAAACATACATTTATCCTATGACACAGAAATTTTGCTCTCTTGTATTTGCCCCAGAGAAGTAAAATTTATGACCACAAAAAGACTTACATGAATGTTTATCTCATTATGGTTACATAATAAGTAAAAACTAGAAACAATGTCCATCAGTAAGAGAATGAAATAAACCACTAATTGCTACTCATCAATAAAAATAAATAAACTACTGATTGTCACAACAATATAGATAAATCTTAAAAACATTATGTTGAGTAAAAATTCAGGCACAAAAGAATATATATTGCATGATTCCAATAATGTGGCACTCAAGAAACAGAAAACTAATCTATGGTGATAAAAATTACATAAGCGGATACTTACTTAGGTAGAGATCACCAGAAAGGAGGTTCAAGGGAGGTTTTGAATTGACAAAAATAAAATAAAATCTTTATTTTGATTAAAATGATGCTTACAAAAGTAGATATATTTGTTTAAACTCCTTGAATTGTACACTTTTGATCTGTGCATTTCAGTATAAATGCCAATACAATTTTTAAAATTTGAATAATGAATGTGAATTTACCCTGCCATGTTACAGATGCAATACATCTTTATCTTAGGGGGAATAAATAAATAGATCAATAGAATGAAATATCATATGAAGATATTAAAAATATTAATAGACACTCATTATACAGATTTAAGGTCTTATATATAACTTATGTAAATTGATAGAAATTTTGTGGAGGATGTTAAATTATTTGTGCCACAGCTTTTAAAATTTTCACTTCTTTTACCCAAAATTTCTGCTTTTATCCTAAAGGATAAGAGGCCACATGGACCAGGATACAAGAAGGTTCATTGCATCATTGTTTGTACTATAGAAAAATTAAAAACAGTATAAATATCAATAGGAAGTTAATCAGTTAGCATGAAACTATGTCCATTTATGATGATATAATATGTATTTATTAACTTGAATGAGCTACCATGTTATATTTTAAAACTAAGAACAGGTCATATGTAATGTATACAATATAATCCTTGTTATGAAAAATAATACATATACATAAATATGTATACTTATAGCTAGAACAAGTGTAAAAGGGCTGTACACCAAAATAATAGTAGTGGTTATTTTTTAGTATGCATAGTTTTTTCTTCTTTTTATTTTGTGAATTTGGAACTTTTATACATAATATAAAAATAATGAAGTTATTTATATTTAATAAAACAAAAACCGTGAGTAAAAATATTTTGGACACAAGTGAATAATTTACTTTTTCAAACAGTATTTAATATCCTTAGTGAACTAAAGAGCAAATATTTTTTATATTTACAAAAAACAAATCTTGTGTTGTGTTCATTTAGTTTAGTCAAGTTAGAAATTAATCGCAGTTTGTACTATTGGTTTGGCCTGATCTTCATGAATTGAGACTACCATTTGTAGTAAAAGTATGATCTCTACAAAGTAAATAGAATATTCGTGTTGTTTTTTTAATTTTTAAGTTCAGCATATAGAGTCTTTAGTACTTATTATATTAATTGACACTATAAAGAAAGGCTAAGAAGAAAAATATTTCATGAATGCAATCTGTCCTCAAAATTGTAAATTGAAACAATTTCAGAAAGCATCATAGCGTTCTAGATGGAAAAGACTGCACACAACCATTCTTTCTTCCTTTTTTAGTCTTCTCAGAAAATTTTCTTAAAAGAAAATTGGAAACTCCAGTGAGATATACACAAATCGGAAAGACTTTACTGAAAGAAGGAGAAGACACAATTTGCTTAAAAAAGAACATATCTCCATAGTAATTTCTTTATGAAGTATAAGCCAACAATTAAGTCACAGGTTAATTCTACTACTTATATACAGTATCCATATTATTGTGGATATCTATAGTAGTCTAGTTCTCTTAGTATTTCATCATTTACTAAACATGTACTCCCTCTGCTGGATTGCTGACCATACAACAAGAGGAAACACGACATGAATAAAGAATTGCGCTATTCTTGGTCACTCTATCCATGTTGAGTGGAAAATAAAAATGTCAATTTTTAAAAGCTGAATGAATAAGTAGTAAATTTCACAGCTTCGTGGTAGTAAAATGTATTCACTTGGCCTGTCTGCTGTTAGCTCAAAGATAATTAAATGTCTATTTAATAATCTTAATTGAACATTTGTAATTAAGGTATTTTTATTATAGAGTCACATACCATTATCTTTCCTCTATGTTGTTATCTTACTTATAAGTCAAAATTATGTTTTAATATCTACTTCACACTTGAATGTTGGTGTTTACATTATTTTATTTGTAGCAACTATAAACCTGTTTTTCCTGAGAGAGTTACTGGTCATGTTTATTGTCTTTATTAATATAAATGTAGTAATAATTTTTTCTCTGAAAAATTTCCTTTTGGATGAGAAATGGTCACCCTAGAAGTCATACTTATACCCTGCCTGTCACTACCTATGTGACTACCAGATATCAGTTTTCCATGTTTGCTTCATAGACAAAGTATAAAGCAGTGAATATAATCTAACCAACTCACAATCCCTTATCAGCTTTTAGAGGTAAATTAATTTATCAATAAAATTGTAGACAAGTTAAAAGATTTGAAGATTATAATAAAAGTTAGAAATAAGCTTCCACTGTTAAGAATTACTACTTTAATGGAAAAGTGATGGTAGCAAAAAGATATATACCTTATCCACTCACAAATGCTCAGATCTCTCTGGGAATGATATTCTTTGTTTAACCAAGAACTATTCCTAAGCCTCTCTTCTTTGATGTTGATTTCTGTGCAGTTGAAAAGACTGCTTTATTCTTGATCATTGTTTCTTGATTATGATGACTATAGAAACAAAGGATACCAATGAATAAATGAAAGACAAACCCATAAATAAAATAAAAATCACTGCATTAAAAAACAAAGTGTCCTTCTCACCTCTAAATTCTATATCTTTGGGAGAATAAATCAGCTAATTAAAAAATCTATATTGAAAATGAACAAAGTAGTTTCCTTGTTAAAAACGACTTGAATTCTACTGCTTGTAACTGACACATTACGCATTCAGTCCTCTGGAGTATTCAATTTGTATCAGCAAATGGATTAGTTATTTAATTAGTTTAGATGACAGTAATAATGGCATATATTAGTAAATAGAAAGCCTGAAGCTCCAAACTGAATTCAGACTATTGAAGGCCCATACAGGACTTTATATAAAGTGAGATAAACTTCAGAGTCTATTTTAAAGCAAATTAAAATATACAAATGGAATGAGAAAGTGAGAAACT
>NW_007228132.1:0-2047 GCF_000164805.1 Carlito syrichta
CATGATAAAAAGTTGCTGTCATTTAGACCATTTTTTCCTAAAGGTAAGATGTTTCCTAATGCCACTTTAATTTTATTATTATTTATGTATTTATATATATGTATTTGTGTATATGTATTATTTATGTATTTGTCTCATTCGGTTGCCTAGGCTGAAGTGCAGTGGCATGATCACAGCTCACTACAACCTCGACCTCTAGGATTCAGATGATCTTTCTCCCTTAGCCTCCTGAATAGCTGGGACCACAGTTGTGTGTCACCATGCCCCACTGATTTTTCAATTTTTTGTAGAGATGTGGTTTCACTGTAGTTCCCAGACTGCTTCAAACTCCTGGGCTCAAGAAATCCGCTTGCCTTAGTTTCCCACAGTGCTGGGATTACAGGCCCATGCCAATTTTTAACTTTTTAAAATGTGTATTTAGTTTTCAGAAATTTAATTGTGATATGCCTTGATATGTGTTTTTCTGGATGTTTCTTCCTTGACATTTGCACTGCTTTTTGAACCTGTAGATTCATGTTTCTGGTCAAATTCAGGAAGTCTTCTGCTTTTATTCTTCAAGTACTTTTTCTTCTCCACCATCTTTCCTCTTTCTCCTCTTCTTCTGGGATTCTGATAACTTAAGCATTAGATCTTTTGCTTTAGTCTTGAATGTCCTTGATACTCTATGCATCTTTGTTTTTTCCATTATATTTTCTCTTCATTTTTCAGATTAGGAAATTTCTATTGTTTTACATTCTGGTTCACCAATTATCTCTTCTGTCCCTGTCATTCATTCTGTTGTTGAATCCATTCACTGAGCTTTTTATTTGTTATATTTTTCAGTTCTAAAAATTTCATTGTGTTCTTCTTTCCATCTCCTATTTATTTGCTAAGATTTTTTATTTTTTAATTTGTTTCAAGCGTGTCCATAATTGCTTGTTGAAGCGTTTTTATCATGGTTGCTTTAGTGTCTCTGCCAGATAATTCCAATGTATGATTCATCTTGGTGCTAGCATCTACTGATTGTCTTTTTGCATTTTGCTTGATATATTTCTAGTTCTTGGTATAATGAGTGATTTTTATTGAAACTTAGATATTTTTGTATTATAGTATGTGACCTATGCCGTCACATAAGGCCCTTGTTTAGAATAACCGCATGCTTGGTTTAATGGTCTGCTGTTGCCACCATGAAACTCTTAACAGCTTTTGAACAAAAGTTCCTGCATTTTCATTTTGCATTCAGTCTCACATTTATGTGCCAGTCCTCGGTGGCAGGAAGGCCAGTCCTAAGCAAGTTTACTTTCTTCAGCTTCTATTGCCTATCAGGACTTTCATTTAAATGCTTCACCCACCCTTTCCCTGATGGTTGAGACTCATCAAACCTAGCTGATGTGGGTTTATAAAAGCAATGTACCTCACTAAGCAATAATGGTGGTAAAAGTGGTGGTGGGTGGCTCTGGCTGCAATTGCAGATATTGTCTGCAGTCCTTAAAAGCATACTAAGGGATGCCAACTTATTGCAAGTTTTCTTGAGAGTTTTTCAACTCTGCTGAAAATCAGGAATCCTTGTAATACTTATATTTTCCTGTGAAGAAGTCGACAGCATGTCTGCAGCACGCGTATGTACTGATCATTAAATCACTGCATACTGAGCGCTGGGAGGACTCATAAATGTCAGTAGTTTATCATACCTAGTCCTTGTCCATGACTAGAATCTAAATGGGGCTGGTAAAGCAAAAGGCCTTCTGTCAAACAACCCCATGTCCAGGTATCATATTTCTAATCTTGAATCATCTATAATTTGCTTTGAACTCATAAAGTCATAAAACCTGAGAATGTCATCGAAGCTGGTGATGTGCTTCCTGCAAAAAGTTATCTTTAGGGCTTTCTGGGAGCAGCACCGCCAATACCTGTTGAAACTCAGAAATGAGAGGGTTGCCAGAGTCACATCCACATGTTTCCTTGGCTCTTACCCTTTAGAGGCCTTGTTTTTAAGAAAGAATAGTAGAAAATTACGTCTTATCGTGTGTGTGTGTGTGTGTGTGTGTGTGTGTGTGTGTGTGTGTTT
>NW_007228133.1:0-2047 GCF_000164805.1 Carlito syrichta
CTCACGCTTATATCTCCAGAGCTGTGACAGCTAAAAAGATCTTCATTGCTTTTATAGGATGTCAACCAACTTTCTAAAGAAGTGCTTCGCTGGAGGCTGTCACTGCCATTTTTAAAGATGCCCAATCCAAATAAATCGCCCCCTGGAGAAAGGGACTCAATAGACGAACTACGAGATAAAAGGGAGAGCTGTTTGGCATTCTGCATTCTGCATGTCTTTTCTATATCGCCACTTTTATATGAAATGCGATCCATTTCGTGGGATGCACTTGCTAACATCCTTTCATGGGGAGGTGCATCTGGTTGTAACTCTGCAGCCTGATGTTTAGATTTGCACGATTTTTTATCAAAATAAATACCATGAAGCAGGGGATCCTCCACATGTGCTTTTTCACTTTGTGACTGTTTCATTTTCATTGGCAATTTGAGTTTTGAGCCTTGGAGGTATGAATAATCATAAAATGTAAACATACCATGTTTTCCTTGTAATTCTTCTCCCAAACAATCAGGGGTATGTTTGGTAACACTGTTTAAATCTCCAACTTTTCCATTTACACAACCCACTGGTGAAATGGATGACTGAGAGCTATTTGGAAGCTTACTGCATTCCCCCTCATCTTTAAATTTTTGCTTTAACACATTAACTGCATCCTCCATTTGTGGGTCCAGATGATCAGTTTCGAGGTTACTTGGGGACCCATCTACTGCAGCGAGCAAGCACATTTCAGAGTTGGTAGTGGTTTCAGTGTCTCCTTCACTGACGATTCCACTCTCACTGCCTGAATTCTGACTCATGTCTCCTCCATGGCATGGGCAGGTCTTCACTGAATTGGAACCCCCTAGAAGATCTGGCAAAGATTTGGTAGATGAAAATGAAGAGTCTTTACTGAGACTTTTAGTTAAAACATTAGGCTGTGTCATGTCAGTGAACTTTGGGTTGTTTTTCAGAAATGGCATGTGGTTGTCCTCATAGAGTTCAACATTGTGGAGGCTGTACACCTGGTAAATGTGTGGACTGGAGGGAGCGGTCATACTTGAGGCATACTGAGATCCTCCATGGTCACCTGCCTCCTCTTCATAGCCAGGATCCTCACTACTTGTCTCTTCAAGCTTCAAGGAAGGCATGACAGGTTGGGGTTCTTGATCAAGGTCATTTGATTCTTCATTCAAACTAATCAATTTGTTACTTATGTCCGTTTCATCCCATTCCAAGGCATCCTCACTCATTCCATTTAGGTCCATCAAGCCAGGATCAATCACATTCAAAGTCTCCTATGTAGGGGAAATGCAAAAAGGAGAAGAATTAGGGAACACAAGAATAAAAATTCCATCCATTCAAAATCTCTTAGAAGAGGCAGGAAAGACAACTACCCCAAGCATGGATTTGAAAGACAGCATAACTATAAATTCCATTCGTCTCTGGAATAACATTAAAAAAGTATTGAAATAGACTTTTCTATCAATAGTAATTTGTAAATGAAGGCAATAACATAGATTAAAATGTAAGATTATTGCAGTCCAATTGTAATTTACAGAATTAATCATTTCTGATTCTTCTACATTTTAAATCTTTGACAGGGTGAAAATAAAACTGTCAAGTAAATGAAGGTGAAAAGAGTCCAGCCTACAACATCTCCCAAGGTGTATCCATACTGATACTCTTTTAGTTCTAGCGTCCGTAGTAGAACACTATTTGTCACCCAAGGCAAACTCCTTGCCTCTTCCTGGGTCCTCAGAAGCAGCTTTTTCCCGGGGACTCAGAGTTGAGTTGAAGCCACCATGTAGAGCCATTCATGGGTCAGAGGCTCTTGACTCTGTACCCCTTCATCCACATTCCCTTTTGGGGTTCTGCCTCTTTAGATCTTGGCCCTGCTCCCAGTTAGACCCATGATGAGCAACACTTGACTAATTACCTCACCTGCATCTGGCTGGCCCCTGAGTGCTCCAAGGTTACTCCTTAATCACAGTCCTCTCTTCCTTGGGGTCACTCTGTGATAGAGATTTCACTTTGATCTTTGTTAACTTATCTCACTACTGTCAGTCCTTCT
>NW_007228134.1:0-1178 GCF_000164805.1 Carlito syrichta
TGGCTCAGCCTGTAATTCCAGCACTTTGGGAGGCCAAGGCAAGAGGATTGCCTGAGCCCGGGGGTTCGAGACCAGCCTGGGCAACTTGATGAGACCTTGTTACTACAATAAATCACAAAAACTAGCCAGGCGTGGTGGCATGTGGCAGTAGTTTCAGATACTTGGAAGGCTGAGGTGGAAGGATTGCCTGAGCCCAGCAGGTTAAGGCTGCAGTGGTCATGAGCGTGCCACTGCACTCCAGCCTGGGAGACAAGAGTGAGACTCCAGCTCAAAAAAATATAAAGTGATGACAAGGATGGAACTGTTGGGTGTATGTCCTGCCTCTTCTAACAGCTTGTTTATTCTTGTAATATAAAGACTAAGTTCTAATCGTTCTTTTTTCTTTTAATTAGGTAATTTCATCTGTGCCAAAACCTCCAGATAACAAGCTAGAAGATGTGCATACAGGGCATCCATTAAAACAAAGAAGAAGAATATAGATTGTCAGCAGCAAATTAATGGTTTCTAAAGAGTATATTTATTTTTAAATTTTAGCCTGTATCTTAATTCTTCAAGAGATTTTACTGCTGTATTTTTATTTTTTTATTTTTTTGAAAGCAGGATTTATTGAGAGGATAGAAAAGGTCTTAGAACAGGAGGGGACCCGCGAGGACTGCTGTACTACTGGTATTTTTAAATGCATTCCACTTTGTAATTTTTTAAGCCATTTGTTGAAAGCTGTTCTTTTTTTATTCATACTTAATATTGCAGGACTGTTCTTGCTGTATCACATCACCTCTCACATGGCAATAATTATATGTAATTTGATTGGAGCAAATATAAAAACTTTACAAATAAAGATAGGCAACCAGGAACAAGTATTGGTGATTCACATTCAAAAACTAGAAGACAGGATGTTTCTGAATGCCAAGGCCTCAAAATCAAGACAGTTCTGTAAAGTAAAAAAGTAAATGGTTAGAACAAAGCTGAAAACTAGAAGATGACATGTATAGCTAACGTCTAAGAAGAGTCTGCTTGACCTGTGCAATCCAAAAACAGGCCGGTGTTTGTAAAATCTAAACTACCACTGCTGTTGGCATGCCCTGTTTTTTCTGTCAGTGGACCAGTAGTTGAAAATCCAAGCATGTCCAGGCTGTTTCCATGCTCTTCACTGGTTAAAAATAACTGGAGAAGGCCCA
>NW_007228135.1:0-2047 GCF_000164805.1 Carlito syrichta
GGCAAGAGGATTGCCTGAGCCCGGGGGTTCGAGACCAGCCTGGGCAACTTGATGAGACCTTGTTACTACAATAAATCACAAAAACTAGCCAGGCGTGGTGGCATGTGGCAGTAGTTTCAGATACTTGGAAGGCTGAGGTGGAAGGATTGCCTGAGCCCAGCAGGTTAAGGCTGCAGTGGTCATGAGCGTGCCACTGCACTCCAGCCTGGGAGACAAGAGTGAGACTCCAGCTCAAAAAAATATAAAGTGATGACAAGGATGGAACTGTTGGGTGTATGTCCTGCCTCTTCTAACAGCTTGTTTATTCTTGTAATATAAAGACTAAGTTCTAATCGTTCTTTTTTCTTTTAATTAGGTAATTTCATCTGTGCCAAAACCTCCAGATAACAAGCTAGAAGATGTGCATACAGGGCATCCATTAAAACAAAGAAGAAGAATATAGATTGTCAGCAGCAAATTAATGGTTTCTAAAGAGTATATTTATTTTTAAATTTTAGCCTGTATCTTAATTCTTCAAGAGATTTTACTGCTGTATTTTTATTTTTTTATTTTTTTGAAAGCAGGATTTATTGAGAGGATAGAAAAGGTCTTAGAACAGGAGGGGACCCGCGAGGACTGCTGTACTACTGGTATTTTTAAATGCATTCCACTTTGTAATTTTTTAAGCCATTTGTTGAAAGCTGTTCTTTTTTTATTCATACTTAATATTGCAGGACTGTTCTTGCTGTATCACATCACCTCTCACATGGCAATAATTATATGTAATTTGATTGGAGCAAATATAAAAACTTTACAAATAAAGATAGGCAACCAGGAACAAGTATTGGTGATTCACATTCAAAAACTAGAAGACAGGATGTTTCTGAATGCCAAGGCCTCAAAATCAAGACAGTTCTGTAAAGTAAAAAAGTAAATGGTTAGAACAAAGCTGAAAACTAGAAGATGACATGTATAGCTAACGTCTAAGAAGAGTCTGCTTGACCTGTGCAATCCAAAAACAGGCCGGTGTTTGTAAAATCTAAACTACCACTGCTGTTGGCATGCCCTGTTTTTTCTGTCAGTGGACCAGTAGTTGAAAATCCAAGCATGTCCAGGCTGTTTCCATGCTCTTCACTGGTTAAAAATAACTGGAGAAGGCCCATACCACATGGCATGTTTTTCATTTCTCCCTCCCCTTAATAGCCTCTTTCCCGGTGGATTGAATTTGGTTTAGTTCAGTAAGTTAATGAGGTTTGGTTTCAGTTATGATGTACTGATCTGAATTTGCTAGGATGGCTCTAGCACTGGGTGTACTAAAAGAAGCTGTGGGCAAGGAGTTAGGCCCTACTTCTTTGTCAGATGTTATATTTTTTGCTGCAGTCCCTTGTAAAAGATAGATTAGAGACCTAAGCATAGAATTGGGAAGAGCAATTTGCTGTCCAGATCAAGCTTTTGACTGTCAGTTGCTATGAATCTCCACCTCAGGATCGTGTTAAAGTGCAGACTCTGATAGTGGTGACCCAGGGCTTCAGGGAGGGGAAATGGGGTTCAGAGTTTCAGTTTTGCAAGATGAGTTCTGGATATTGACTGTGTGATGGTGTGAGTGTGCTTTAGTGAGCTACACTTCAACATGGTTGAGACAGTAAATTGTATATGTACGTGAATTTTACCACAATTCTCAAGAAGTTCTCTGGCCTAAGGGGAGGAACTGCATTATGGCTCTGTGCTCATGAATGTGTTCCTGCTCTGCTCTGTGGCCATAGGGGAGCCTACACACCTCCCTATCCCCACCAGCAAACTCCAAATTTGACTATGAGGAGAGAAAGAAACCTTTGTTGCATCAAGCAGAAGAAAAACCAGAATGTGATTGCGTTGGTTCTGGGTGGGACCTGGGAGTCTGCATTTTGCACAGGTTCCCAGTGGATGCCAGTGCTGCTGGCACATGGGCTGCCATATTGCACGGCTGAAGAGCTGTTGCACCCTGAGTGGCTACTCCAACACATCACACTGGACGGTTTGCACCATCGGTCTTCCCAGATTGGAAATCTGCCTTTCACAGATAAAATGT
>NW_007228136.1:0-636 GCF_000164805.1 Carlito syrichta
GGGGGGGGGGGGGGGGGGGGGTGCACATAACATCAATAAGGGTACCCAAACTTTACCTGTTCGATGACCACTTATGCACCTAACCCTGAACTGCACTCCACACCTTCAAATTAAAAATTAAAAAAAGAAGAACCTAGAAACCAATATAATTATCTTCAACTTTTCAACTAAATTCTGCCAAACTGCTTTTTTTATATGCAAACACAGCTTTGTATTTGGGGAGTTATTTTAGGTTAGAATGTCTGACTGCGAATTATTTTATTTTTATTTTTATTTTTTGCCACAGGCCAAGAGGCTGGAACCTATCTCCACTTCGTTTGGTGAACTCATTTTTGTATAGGCAGGTGACAGGCTGGACGGAGTCTGATCTCTCAAAGGCAGGGCAGCAGCCCTGGTTCTTGTGATGAGTGGGGGTCCGAAGGGGCCTGAAGGATTCCTTCCAATCTTGTCACAGTTTCTGCAAGTTCCTTTTCCTATTTCATCATGGCCCTCGCCCTCCTTAGCCTTCTTGCTTTTCTCATTCTCTGGTATTCCACTGTGGCTTTTTTTTTTCCCTCCACTTGGAATCATGATCCTTTTGTTGTTTAAGGGATACAATTCCCTTTAGGACCTGAGACCCACACCCAGCCCACACGA
>NW_007228137.1:0-1322 GCF_000164805.1 Carlito syrichta
TCTAAAGTTCACTGAAAACATTCTGGAATTGATGCTAAGAATGGGTTGCAGGTGATATCAATTGTGCTAGATCTCTGGACTCAGCACTGTTGCTCAGGTTGTCAGTCTCAAAGGCAGAAGGCCAGCTCAGAGGCTGGTCAGTGCTGTCTTAGGAAAGGCAAGTAGTTTGGTTGCTCAGGTACCAGTGAGCTTACTTGCCTGAAGCATCCCTTCTCTTTAGGCTTAGTTGATGCCCCAGATTTGCCTAAAGGAAAAATGTTTGAATTCAGAGATAAGGCTTAAAAATGAAAGAACATTTAGCAAAAAACTGAACTTATAAAAGTATAAAAACTTAGTTTTGAAACTACATGGAGTCAACATTTCTCTCTTTTTCACTTCTAACTTTTTAAGTTAAATGGAGAGGTATTAGCTAAGTTGTCTGTTCATGAGAGAAGCAAGAAAAACAATGACTGACTGTCATTTTTTACTTTAAAATGCAATGTGTGGGTTTATTTTCCAAAAATTCTCAGAAGTACATCAAATTTCAAAGAACAGAAAACAACATTAGTACTTATCATGCTGGTTTGAGAACAATAAATTGCCAGTATTCATGTCAGGATTTTTCCACATCATAGATGTATACATCACTCAGAACTTTTAGATAAGTGACATTAGCTCTTTTCAAACAAAATATTTCCTTGAGCTTTTATGTAGCAAAATGTACTAAAAATAATATACAAAACATCTGTATTTGAGATGATGGAAATGGTTGACCAAGTTAAGCTTCTGGTCCATGCTCAATAACTCAAATGTTGTCTATGCTCGATACTCAAATGTTAGTTCAAAGTTCAAATACACTTGGGGGAACATTTGGTTTTAATTACAGAAAGTATGGTTAGTTGCCCTCTAGATACACTTTTTGGTCCCTGTTTTTTCATGTCTATAGAGAACATGGGCTTGCATGTTTTACTAAATCTTCATTATCTTGCCTCTACCCCCTCCCCAAAAAACAGTTGGCCTTTGTCCAAAACACAGTCGCTTTCATCTTGATGTGAAATCTCATAAATGGCAACTGTGACACAATGAGCTCATCTATCAAGAAGCATAGGAAAGAAATCAAATAGCTAAAGATTTATTGGTAGATAATTTAATAATGATAAAACTGGAAGTGATCAAATGAGTCAGTATAATAAAATTATTTTTGAAATAATGATTTAGCTATCTACATTGGTAAGAAAGGGCACTCTTTTTTCTTTTTAAACAGGGATTGGTTTCCTTTGAAGCCAGAACCTTTGTTAGAAAGGTTACAATCTTTAGGTGGGGTTGTTGATACTTTTCCATGA
>NW_007228138.1:0-796 GCF_000164805.1 Carlito syrichta
ATTCCATTGTGTATATGTACCACATTTTTTTAATCCAGTCCAGCTTCGATGGGCAACATGGTTTGGTTCCATGTTTTTGCTATTGTGAATAGAGCTGCAACAAACATACGTGTGCAGGTATCTTTTTTGTAGAATGATTTGAGTTTCTCCAGGTATATTCCCCAATGGAGGAATTCCTGGGTCATATGGAAGGTCAATTTCTAGTTCTTTAAGAAATCGCCACACTGTCTTCCGGAGGGGTTGCACAAGTTTGCATTCCCACCAGCAGTGCAGAAGCATTCCTTTTTCTCTGCACCCTTGCCAGCGTCTGTTGTTCTTTGTTTTATTAATGATGGCCATTCTTACTGGGATTAGATGGTATCTCAATGTGGTTTGGATTTGCATTTCTCTGATGATGAGTGAGGCTGAGCACATTTTCATGTGTCTGTTGGCTGCCCGTATACCTTCCTTTGAGAAGTGTCTATTCATGTCTTTTGCCCACTTTTTAATGGGGCTGTTTATTTTTTCCTTTCGGGGCATTTGAGTTCCTTGTAGACCCTAGATGTTAGGCCTTTGTCAGATACAGTTGGCAAATATTTGGAAAATGCAATTTCTACAAACTCAGTGGAATACCAGTAATTTACTCACCAGATGGAACAATGTTAAAAGCAGTATCTAGTTGTAAAAAAATTATGTATCCTTAATTATGTATGCATAATACTCTCATATGTTGCTTATAGACTGTTGGTTGCTACAGTATTGTTGAGAATTATTTCAGTAATATATAGATAATATTAAAACAGATATGAACTCTTAA
>NW_007228139.1:0-340 GCF_000164805.1 Carlito syrichta
CTGAATGCAGCAGGGCGTTGCCTTAGATTACATTTTAGCTCCTTTGTCTCCCTTATATGGCAATCTGCATTTGGGGTTTTATTTGTTTGTTTGTTTTTGGGTTTTTTTATCTTCAAATTTTTTATTTTAAAATTGTGAGGTACAATTCAGGGTTAGGTATACAAATGTTTATTGTGCAGATACCCTTGTTGATGAGGCATGCTCCCCATTCCCCAGGCAGTTTCCCAGTACTTTGCCAATCCCACATCCACACTGCCCCATGCCCTGGCAGTTTCCTGCTACTGTCAATCCTTTTCTTATAGTTTTACGATAGTTGTTCAAGGTCCACTTATGAGTGAGA
>NW_007228140.1:0-2054 GCF_000164805.1 Carlito syrichta
GAGACTCATTAAAGAAACAGCAAAGCCAAGCCTGGTAGCTCATGCCTGTAATCCCAGCATTTGGGGAGGATGAGGCAGGAAGACTGCTTGAGCCCAAGAGTTCATGACCAGCCTGGGCAACAGCAAGAAATTGTCTGTAAACAAAAAATTTTAAAAATACATAAATTCCTTCTGGAGATATAAAGTAGAGAAAAATATACGTCTTTACAATACATTGAATACAATATTTCCCACAGTTGTGTGCACATAGAAAAGACTAAAGTAAATGACTAAAAATAAAATTAAAATATTGAGTTTGTTATACATATATATAGGTATGAATATAAACCGTTGTATTTCGTATCTGTGAATTTTGAATTAACATAAAAACCAGAACATGTACCAAGCACTCTAAGTTCTATAAATAAGTTATTGCATTTAATCAGAAGACCCATTTTGCAGGCAAGAAGCTAAAGCATCAAGGTCACCCACTCTAACAAAGTGGTGAAAGCGGGATTTTAACCCAAGACAGTCTCTAAAACCTGTCCACCTAGCCATTTGGGTTACTTGCAAATAGACTGAGCCCACAGATACTAAATCCCAAATGCCACAGATAGGTTGTAATGAATCCATGTATATAGCATACACCCTTAAAAAGTGATAATTATATTTAAAGGATTGCTATATTAGGTTTAAGAAAACTGTTTCATAATTACTTGACTTAGGCTCTATTTGTATCACTTCTTTGAAAGCAAATATTCATTTAATAACCACTGCAAATCACACAATATTTCTCAATATATAACTTAGTTTTTACTCTGACTTTAGATTTTTTCTGAAATTTTACTAAAGAAACAAAGGCAACTTATATATTCTAAAAATATGCAAATGACAACTATTTCATTGTCTTTAAACAAAGAAGTCACTTCTTGCTCTTGATTTCCTGAGTTACAACTCTAAAATTGTTTAAGATGGTAATATAAACTATGCCTGTATCTATTCTCTACTGCAGAGTTAAAAATAAAATATTATTATTTATATCTAATGATTGAGGCTGGGTTTTTCAAGTTCAAGTTTGTTAGAGTATTAATGGTCCTTTAAGACGATATTTAACCTGGAATTAGTGACCTACGGTCATACTCACCTTCTAGTGTTTTAATACCTTCATCTACAAACTTCCTTGCAGCAGATGGACTACAAAAAAAAGAAAAGCATTATCTGAATATCAGGAGAAACTCAGGATTCTTGTAACAACCAACTATGTCTCCTCTTGTCAAACAAAATAGTAACTATTAAGCTAAACATGACCTGTTAAAATGTTGTATGGTTACTTTGGTAATGGTCAATTCTATCCAGAGGAAGACTTTAGGAAGACAATCATGAACTTCTACATGGAAAAGATGTCTACCAAGCTAGTTGTCATAATGCCCATGTACAGACATCGTGGGCACTTGAAAGCTGTTCATTCACTGAAGCTAAAATTTACTGGGGGCCCGTTATATGCCAGATACTATCCCGGATGCTGAAAATACACCAGGAATAAAGACCCATTTATATTCCAGTGAGTAAAGAGAGACAATAGGTAGACATACAAACAAGAAAAATATCAGGTAGATAAAATGGGTGCTATGACAGAGTAGCTGAGCCCTACTTTAGACTGAGTGCCAAGCGAAGGCCTCTGAGATGATACTGGAGCTGAGATTTGAATGACAAAGAGCCAGCTGTCTGGGGGATCAAGGGGAAAAGCGTTTTTGGGGAAAAGAAACAAGCAGTGCAAAACCCCTAAGGCTGGTACGAGCTTGACTTGTTCAAGAAATGAGAACTAGTAATGGCTACAGTGGCATGAGATACCACTGAGTAGTGTGCAGGGCTCACGGCCTGTTGTGCTTCTGCAGCCATGGCTGTAGGTTAGAGTTTATACTGAGAGCAATGGGAAGCTATTAGAGGGCAATGAGCAAAGCAGTGATAAAATCTGATTTAGGTTTATAAAAGATCATAGCAATTGCTGTGTTCATATAAATAAGTCAAGACATCAGAAATGATGGAAGATGATCTTTTTTTTTTTTTTTGAGTTG
>NW_007228141.1:0-766 GCF_000164805.1 Carlito syrichta
TATTCAGAGAGGGCACAGTCACTTCACTGGAACCTTCATACAGCTGACATGTACAGGTTTCTTGCTTCAAAAAATGTCCTAAATTTTCTCTAGGCAAAAACAAAAAGTCTCACTCAGAGATGTGCTATAGAAAAGTTGTCTACCATGCACAAAAAAATTACTGAATAATTCTGAATTAACATTTAACGTTACAAATAAAATTATAATAAGATGAAAAATAAAAATAATATTCCAACAATTTGAGGCTAAACTCTTTTTAAGGAAATACTATGGTTAGAAGACAAATCAAAGAAAATCACAGATATGTCTCCACTGTACTTAAATATTGTACATGAATAGTCACAAACACAAAATTTAAAAAGAAGCAGGAAACTTTTAAAATATTTGCAGAAAGACAAAAGGTTATGTCTTTAAATTAAAATTTTGACAACTTAATAAGAATGGATATAAGAATACTTGATTCCATGACTTTCTTTATAAAAGAAAGATACACAGGTAAGCATTTAACTTCTGAAAAGTGGTTTGAGTTCTGTTAAGTAGCATTCATCAATTGTCAAAATTAACAAGACCTGTAATTCTTAGATTTGGCAAGTGACTGAGGAGATAGGCATTCTCAGACATAACATTGTTAGGAGTGTCTCTCTCAGTAAATATTGGTGTTGAAACTATTCTATCCAAAAGAAAGACCTGAAAATGCACAAAATGCCATGTCTTTATTCCACGAGGCTTTTCATTTTTGATGAACAAATAGTTATCCACAGTCTAA
>NW_007228142.1:0-707 GCF_000164805.1 Carlito syrichta
CCACTCACTTCAGCCTCCCAAAGGCACGGGATTACAGGCTGAGCCACCAAGCCCGGCTCTGGTTTTATGTTTAAAGGAAATGAAATCAGTATGTTGAAGAGATATCTGCACTTTCATGTTTATTACTGCACTATTCAGAATAGTCAAGATATTAAATCAACCCAAGTATTAAAAAATGAGTAAGTGGATAAAAAATGAAATACTAGTAAGCCATAAAAGATTAAAATCCTGTCATTCTCAGCAAAATGGATGAACATGGAGGACATTATATAAAGTGAAATGATCTCATTTATATGAGGAATCTAATACATTTGATCTCATAGATGTAGAGAGTAGAATAGGGGTTACCAGTGGTTGGGGAGGTAGAGGAGGAAAGAATGGGAAGAATAGATATCAAGAAATCTATTGTACAGCAAGCTGACTACTATAGCATTCTTGAAAAATATAGACAGTAGATATTACATGCTATCAACACAAAAATAATAACTATGTGAGGTAATACAATTGTTAATTAGCTATATTTAACCATTCTACGATATATATATATACTTCAAAGTATCATATTATATACGAGGAATATATACGTTATACCTCAAATTCAAAAAACAAGAGTTATTTATTACAAATACTGTACAAATATTGCTTTTCTAAATAAACTTAGTCTTATTATAAAGAGTGCTAATTCGACAAATTGTACATTGCAATTT
>NW_007228143.1:0-717 GCF_000164805.1 Carlito syrichta
TTTTGATATTGTGAATAGTGCTGCAATAAACATACATGTTCAAGTGTGTTTTTGGTAGAGCAATTTAAGTTTCTCTGGGTGTATTCCCAGAAGAGGGATTGCTGGATCATAGGAAAACTCAATTTTAGGTTCTATAAGAAAACTCCACACTGCTATCCAAAAAGGCTGAACTAGCTCACAGTCTCACCAGTGATATAGAACATTCCCTCTCCTCTGCAGCATTGATTTCTGTAAGTTGTCTTGGATAGAATGGACATCTTGATATTTTGTCTTCCAATACACGAGCATATGATGTTCTTCCGCATGCTTGTGTCATCCTTGATTTCCTTGAGCAGTGTTTTGTAGTCCTCATTGTTAAAGTCTTTCATCTCTTTGGGCAGATGAATGCTGTGGTATTTTATTTTTGTGTGTGTGGCTGTTGTGAATAAGATTGTGTTTTTTATTTGGTCCTCAGCCTGCTTGTTGTTGGCATCTAGAAATACAACTTTTTTTCTTCTTTCTGCACCTTGATTTTGTATCCTAAGACTTTACCAAAGTTTATTAGTATGAGGAGGTCTTTGATTGACTCTCCAGGTTTTTCTAGGTGTATAATCATATCATCTGCAAAAAGGGGTAAATTCACTTTCTCTTTTTCTATTTGGATACCCCCACTTTCTTTCTTCTGCCTGGTTGTTCTGGCTAGGCTCTCCAGTACTCTGTTAAGTAGAAGTGGTGCGA
>NW_007228144.1:0-820 GCF_000164805.1 Carlito syrichta
ACTCTATGCCTTCCCCTTTCTGTGACAGTTTCTTAAAAGCCCAGTGTTTTGGAGGCTCAGAGAGGCTGTGTGCACAACTGTTTGAGATCTACAGATGATCTTATTGTCACAGATGCCAGCCTGTCCTACAAATTCCTGTACTAGGACATCTAGCTATGCTGTCATGGTAGAGCCTAGAGTTTACTTGGAAATGCCATACACAGAGAAGTTAAGAAAAGTATAACAAAAGAGTGAGGAATTTGTTATTAGATATTCTCTCTATATTCAAGTTTTTCAGACCTTTCTAAGTGACAAAATTGGGCCCCTCCTCAGCCATTTTGAATCAAAGTTTCTCAGGTTGAGGCAAATAATCTATAGATTTTCAGCTAATAAGTCAGATTTGATATCCAATGTTCCAAAATAAAAATGAGTAAAAAATATCTGAGAAGCCGGACTCGGTGGCTCAGCCTCTAATCCCGTGCCTTTGGGAGGCTTAGGTGAGTGGATTGCCTGAGCCCGCGGGTTCGAGATCTACCTGGGCAGCAAGACCTCATCTCTACAATAAATCAAAAAATCAGCCGGGCGTGGTAGTGCATGCCTGTAATTCTGGCTACTTGGAAGGCTGAGGCGGAAGGATTGCCGGAGCCCAGCAGGTCGAGGCTGTGGTGGCCAGGAGCGACCACTGCACTCCAGTCTGGGTGACAGAGTGAGACTCCAACTCAAAAAAAAAAAAAAATCTGAGATAGGACAAAAATATTTAATAAGATAAAGTATAAAGTAAAATCAGACATAATGGCAAAGGTCCCCGAAGAGATGAAACTAATTAAAACACTGTCACTTA
>NW_007228145.1:0-716 GCF_000164805.1 Carlito syrichta
TTCTGTGACAGTTTCTTAAAAGCCCAGTGTTTTGGAGGCTCAGAGAGGCTGTGTGCACAACTGTTTGAGATCTACAGATGATCTTATTGTCACAGATGCCAGCCTGTCCTACAAATTCCTGTACTAGGACATCTAGCTATGCTGTCATGGTAGAGCCTAGAGTTTACTTGGAAATGCCATACACAGAGAAGTTAAGAAAAGTATAACAAAAGAGTGAGGAATTTGTTATTAGATATTCTCTCTATATTCAAGTTTTTCAGACCTTTCTAAGTGACAAAATTGGGCCCCTCCTCAGCCATTTTGAATCAAAGTTTCTCAGGTTGAGGCAAATAATCTATAGATTTTCAGCTAATAAGTCAGATTTGATATCCAATGTTCCAAAATAAAAATGAGTAAAAAATATCTGAGAAGCCGGACTCGGTGGCTCAGCCTCTAATCCCGTGCCTTTGGGAGGCTTAGGTGAGTGGATTGCCTGAGCCCGCGGGTTCGAGATCTACCTGGGCAGCAAGACCTCATCTCTACAATAAATCAAAAAATCAGCCGGGCGTGGTAGTGCATGCCTGTAATTCTGGCTACTTGGAAGGCTGAGGCGGAAGGATTGCCGGAGCCCAGCACGTCGAGGCTGTGGTGGCCAGGAGCGACCACTGCACTCCAGTCTGGGTGACAGAGTGAGACTCCAACTCAAAAAAAAAAAAAAAATCTGAGATAGGACAAAA
>NW_007228146.1:0-787 GCF_000164805.1 Carlito syrichta
AATGCCATACACAGAGAAGTTAAGAAAAGTATAACAAAAGAGTGAGGAATTTGTTATTAGATATTCTCTCTATATTCAAGTTTTTCAGACCTTTCTAAGTGACAAAATTGGGCCCCTCCTCAGCCATTTTGAATCAAAGTTTCTCAGGTTGAGGCAAATAATCTATAGATTTTCAGCTAATAAGTCAGATTTGATATCCAATGTTCCAAAATAAAAATGTGTAAAAAATATCTGAGAAGCCGGACTCGGTGGCTCAGCCTCTAATCCCGTGCCTTTGGGAGGCTTAGGTGAGTGGATTGCCTGAGCCCGCGGGTTCGAGATCTACCTGGGCAGCAAGACCTCATCTCTACAATAAATCAAAAAATCAGCCGGGCGTGGTAGTGCATGCCTGTAATTCTGGCTACTTGGAAGGCTGAGGCGGAAGGATTGCCGGAGCCCAGCAGGTCGAGGCTGTGGTGGCCAGGAGCGACCACTGCACTCCAGTCTGGGTGACAGAGTGAGACTCCAACTCAAAAAAAAAAAAAATCTGAGATAGGACAAAAATATTTAATAAGATAAAGTATAAAGTAAAATCAGACATAATGGCAAAGGTCCCCGAAGAGAATGAAACTAATTAAAACACTGTCACTTAGGTTTGAGAGTTTAAAAACTATGAGATGTACATCAAAAGTAGTAAGCATCATGAGAAAAATATTTACTACATTGATGTCTGTGAAAGAGAAAATACTGAGAACAATCTAAATGTCCAAGAAAAAAGATAAAAGATCAAATAAGATATATGTATACT
>NW_007228147.1:0-767 GCF_000164805.1 Carlito syrichta
CAAGATAGGCACAGTTCTTCAAGGCACACAAACATACTACCATAATGCAGTATTATAATGTGACTAGAAGAAAAAATAATCTGAAATTTTAGTACAGAAAATGACTAGCTCTATATATCACAAGGAGTCAAGAATCTTTAAGAACTTTTTCACATCCAAAACATCTACTTTAACTACCTGTCATGGTACCAGAAACCACACCATCAATGATGCCTCTTTTGTATTTATAATCCTTTCTGATTCTTTGGAGTGCTCTTTTCATAAGGAGATACTTTTAACCAAAATCAGGTAAATTTAGTGAGAATAAATTGACCACTGCTTGAGAGCAAGTAATTTTTGTGTGTGTTTGTAAAGGATGCCAGGTTAGATGCCATAGTACGAAAAGGTCTAAGGACAAACAGGAAGAGAGCTTTTCAAAAGGAAGAGGCTATACAAAATTCCCTTTGTTTACTTCAAACTTTGCCATGAGCTTTCTTGCAGAGCTGTTTGACTATGGTAACTCATGGACATACCCTGAAGCGACCTACATAAAATTAAAATAGGACTACAGAGAAAAACTATAGAAGAGATTTGAGCCCTACAAAGATGCAACTATGATTAGAAATGAACAAGTCTGTTGTTTTTAAGTTTGCTTTCAATTCAATAAAGAACAATTGATTATTTTTATATCCTGACTCCGGTGGAGGAGAGAAACTGCCCCTAGACTGATAAACACATTTTCCCTCAAACAATGAGCTTAAGACTGCACAGATCTCTTTAATGACACC
>NW_007228148.1:0-743 GCF_000164805.1 Carlito syrichta
AAAGTAATTCTAGATTTCCATTGATTCAGAGCAGGAATTAGGATGTATTTAAAGGGTCCTAAGTCGCCCTGGAGTATTACTCTGACTCTGAGCAGTTCTTCTGTGTAATTTTGAATGAGAAGATGAGGTAGTATAGCAGTTCTGTATTCTTTCTACAAGAACTAGAATAACGTGAAGGGCAGCATTTAAGAACATTGCTTTATTATTATTATTTTATTTTTATTTTTTTGAGTTGGAGTCTCACTCTGTCGCCCAGACTGGAGTGCAGTGGCCGCTCCCGGCCACCGCAGCCTCGACCTGCTGGGCTCCAGAGGTCCTTCCACCTCAGCCTTCCAGGTAGCTGGAACTACAGGCACGCTACCATACCCAGCTAATTTTTTGATTTATTATAGAGATGAGGTCTCGCCAAGTTGCCCAGGTGGGTCTCGGACCCACGGGCTCAGGCAATCCACTCACCTCAGCCTCCCAAGGGGCAGGATTACAGGCTGAGCCACCGAGCCCGGCTGAACATTGCTTTATTTTAACATAAATTGTCTGTTCCTGTTTGGAAGCATTCTCTTAAAAACACTAGGGGCAGTCTAAACCTACATCTATAGCATAGGTAATGCACATCAGAGCACAATCCCTATCTCATCTAAATTCTATGCTTATAGGAAGAGATTTGGGGTATCAAAAAACATGCTGTAGCCTGAAGTGCTGTTGGAAACACTAATATCTTTGTAAAACCAGAATGACCCAACATG
>NW_007228149.1:0-849 GCF_000164805.1 Carlito syrichta
CCTCAAAGGCAGCAGCTTTCAGAAAAAAATTGATAGCTTGTGGTGGAGTTCTTTTTTAGATCTGGATAAGAAGAAGATCACGGAGAAATCCTGGCTATTTAACTAATGCTGACTTTTCTCTACAAGTGAAAATCTCCACAAAAGGCAGCTTTTTCAGGCTATTTCTGGTTGCACCCTTCCAAATAGCCATTTTGAAAAGTATATGTTGGGGTGAAATATTTGGGACTTCCTGTATGTTGAAAAATTCAACGTTGTGTAAAACATTTAAAACATTTAGAAATTAATGCAGGGAAATAATTTTTAAAAGTTAAATAGAGGGATTTGTCTTTACTAGTTGACAGAATTCTAGGAATTTCCATGGTTGTCATAAATCAGCATGTTCTTGAGGCTTTCATAGCCCTTCATGCAGATAGGATTAACTATTCTCTTAGTCATGTTCCTATAATTTAGAGTTTATGATTCTAAATGGATGTTCTTCAATATATTATAACAATTTGGGCATGTATCAATGTTTAAAAACCTATGTGTGCGTGTGCTTAGTGTTTATTACTCTATTATAATAATTTGTGTATGCATGAGTCTTCCCCACCAGATTGTGATTTGCTAAAAGGCAAGAAATATAAAAACTAGCCTAACATGTGACTGTATCATTGTATCCAATATTGGTATAGCAAATATTTTAAAACAGATTGATTCTTTGACTAAATGTGCAATTATTTTTTTTAAGATGTTTTTATGGACTCCCAGATTTTCTACAGGATAAAATTTGGTGGCTTTCATGCATTCAATATATATACATTCTAGGGTCAGGAATGGGGTTCTAGAAGTTCTGGCAATCTAAAATAATCA
>NW_007228150.1:0-847 GCF_000164805.1 Carlito syrichta
AAAATTGACAGACTTAAGGGATTAATAGAACTTGTGGAAATGAAAAATAACTGAAATTAACAGCTATAGAGGGCACCGATGACTTGGAAGGCAGGTCAGAAGGAATTCATAATGTGACACAAAGCAAATGCAATCAAAGCTAAGCAGCATGAAAGAGTGAAAAAGTACCTGGGCACCATGACTTGTGCCTGTAATCCTAGCTACACGGGAGGTTGAAGTGGAGGATCACTTGAGCCCAGGAGTCCGAGGCTGCAGGGCACCATGGTTTGTGCCTTATATCTAGCTGCTCAGGAGGCTGAGGTGAGGAGATCACTAGAGTCTCAGGTTGCAGTGAGCCATGATCATGCCACTGCACTCCAGCCTGGGTGACAGAGTGAGACCCCATCTCTAAAAAAAAAAGCTAAGTTTTAAAAAGTAATTTTTTAAAGAATGAATGAAAAAGCCTAACATGTCTAATCACTGCTATTGAAGCAGAGGAAAGAAAAATGGGATAGAAATTATATTTTAGGAGATAAGGGCTCAGGATTTACCTGAGCTGATGAGAAGCAACAATCATAAGCTCAATGAATCCCAAGCAAGAGAAATTAAATCAATACCCAGACTCATTATAGTGAAACTGCAAATCAAAAGCAACAAAAGAAAGTACACTAGCCGGGCTCGGTGGCTCAGCCTGTAATCTCGCGCCTTTGGGAGGCCGAGGTGAGTGGATTGCCTGAGCCTGCAGGTTCGAGACCCACCTGGGCAGCGAGACCTCATCTCTACAGTAAATCAAAAAATCTGCTGGGCGTGGTAGCGCGTGCCTGTAGTTCCAGCTACTTGGAAGGCTGAGGCGGAAGGATCGCCCCAG
>NW_007228151.1:0-740 GCF_000164805.1 Carlito syrichta
TTTCTGAGGTTTAAGAACTCTTCAAAATTCTACACCACAGAAAATAGCCAGAACAACTTTGGCTAAATATACTCCAAAGTTACTAGGTAATCACTATGGTCACAGAAAAACCTAAATAACGCCTCATTAAATCGTATCTTTAAAAAAAGACTTCCCAATAAAGCACTAAGACTTCCCAATAAAGCACCATCATTAGGTGGGGTATGGTGGCTCATGCCTGTAAACTCAGCACTTTGGGAGGCCAAGGTGGGATGATTCCTTGAGCCCAGGAGTTTGAGATCAGCCTAAGCAACACAGCAAGATTTCATCTACACAAAAAATTAAAATAAAAAAAAAAAATAGCCGGGCATGGTGGCACACTCCTATAGTCCCAGCTACTCTAGAAGCTGAGACAAAAGGATCAGTTGATTCCAGGAGGTTGAGGCTGCAGTGAGCCATGATGGTGCCACTGCACTCCAGCCTGGGCAACAGAGGAAGATGCCAACTCAAAAAAAAAATTACTAGGTGATAAGGAATCCCAAAAAACTGGGACAACTTAGCTTATTATAAGGAGCTTTCCTGAACATGAAAAACTCAAATTTTAAAAACCTCTGACAAAATACTATTTAGCTTTCGAATAGTTACTGTTGAGTAGTCCTTTCCAACTGTAAGATTCTATGACTAAACATACATGTCCCAGTGACAAACCACGTCTTCGGTATAAAGGAGAAAATTTATACCTTTCCCTCTGTGGTCAGGGA
>NW_007228152.1:0-1705 GCF_000164805.1 Carlito syrichta
CCCTCGTGTGTTCACACAGCGTGTGGTCCGGGCCAATGCCCTACGCAAAAACACAGAGGCACTGCTGCTCTACAACCTGTACATAGACTGCATGCCCTCCGAGGGCCAGAGAATCATCAATGAGCAGAGCTTGAGCAGGATCAAGCAGTGGACCATGAGCACGCCCCGGATGCGCAAAGGGCCCCAGTGAGTCCTCATTTGGCCTTCCCTATGCCCAAGCATTGCCTCTTCCAGGGAGCCTTCCCATAGGAAAGTAGTGCTACCAAGGAATAGAGGTCCTTTGGGGCTCGTCTGTTTGGAGCTGTATACTTTATCTCCAGATTCTACCTTTTCAAATATAGACTCAAGGATTTCTATTTTATTCAAAGGGCTATAATGCATTGCTACTATTTTTAATTTTGATGCCCAGATTGTCCCAGATTTGGCCGGTGGGAGCCTCAAATCAAGCTAATATCTATGTCCTTTTGACATCTTTCTCTTATCCTTTGAACATGTCCTTACTTTCTGGTACAGCAAGAGGATCCAGGCTCATCTTGTACTTTCCCAGATCTGGTCCTGAAGTCAGCTATTTCTCCAAGGAAGTTACTTTTAGTGAGAAATGGTATTTAGAAGTCAAGATCTCGGCATTAGATGTCCTCATTGCTACTAGGAAATCACTGTTTTGAGGCTCTTAGAGCACAGTCCCTTATGTATGATGGGTTGGCCTACCATTTCTTGACTTTATGATGGCGCAAAAGTGTTGCATATTCAATAGAAACTATACTTCAAATACCACCGTTCTGTTTTTTCACTTTCAATTCAGTATTCAATAAATTTCATGAGATAGTCCTTTATTATAAAATAGGCTTTGTGTTACAGTATTTTGCCCAGCTGTAGGCTAATGTAAGTGTTCTGAGCACATTTAAGGTAGGCTAGGCTAGCGATGGTGTTTGGTAGATTAGGTGTATTAAATGCATTTTCCACACTTATGATGGGTTTAAATCAGCGTGTAACTTCATTGTAAGTAGAGGAACATCTGTGTATAGACAGTCATGTGTCACTTAATTGGTGGGGGTATATTCTGAAAGATGCAGTGTTAGGTGATTTTGTTGTTGTGTGAACATCACACAATGGACCTATACAAACCTAGATGGTATGGCCTACTACACACCTAGGCTGTGTGTGTCTATTGCTCCTAGGCTACAAACCTGTACAGCATGTTACTATGTGCCTATTGCTTCTAGGCTACAAACCTGTACAGCATGTTACTATACTGAATACTGCAAGCAATTGTAACGCAATGGCGTTTGTATATCTAAATATAGAAAGGTGCAGTAAAAATATAGTATACGAGGGGGGACCCCTAACCTGAAATTACTTTTGGAGGGTAGGCTCCTTAGGGTACAGGCTTCCCCCACTAGGTAAGTGTTCCAGGAGCCCATGGCATCAGTGTACCAGCTAATGTTGTGAGAGGCTGTATTTGGCTTCAATGAATTATTTTTTTGGAGATACAAGCACATCTGCCCACACTGCTCTGAGTGTTCAATAGAGATCGGGTGAACAGTGAGGGTAGGGTATGGGGGTCATGCCATTTTTGGTCAAAAGCTGTTGAACACTCAGAACAGTGTGGGCGTGTGTGCTTGTGAATCACCCAACGTGAAATGGATAAACGTGCTGAAAGCGTTGCCAAAACAAGTCAGGCACGGTAGCTCACATCGGTCATCCC
>NW_007228153.1:0-727 GCF_000164805.1 Carlito syrichta
TCAAGGATTTCTATTTTATTCAAAGGGCTATAATGCATTGCTACTATTTTTAATTTTGATGCCCAGATTGTCCCAGATTTGGCCGGTGGGAGCCTCAAATCAAGCTAATATCTATGTCCTTTTGACATCTTTCTCTTATCCTTTGAACATGTCCTTACTTTCTGGTACAGCAAGAGGATCCAGGCTCATCTTGTACTTTCCCAGATCTGGTCCTGAAGTCAGCTATTTCTCCAAGGAAGTTACTTTTAGTGAGAAATGGTATTTAGAAGTCAAGATCTCGGCATTAGATGTCCTCATTGCTACTAGGAAATCACTGTTTTGAGGCTCTTAGAGCACAGTCCCTTATGTATGATGGGTTGGCCTACCATTTCTTGACTTTATGATGGCGCAAAAGTGTTGCATATTCAATAGAAACTATACTTCAAATACCACCGTTCTGTTTTTTCACTTTCAATTCAGTATTCAATAAATTTCATGAGATAGTCCTTTATTATAAAATAGGCTTTGTGTTACAGTATTTTGCCCAGCTGTAGGCTAATGTAAGTGTTCTGAGCACATTTAAGGTAGGCTAGGCTAGCGATGGTGTTTGGTAGATTAGGTGTATTAAATGCATTTTCCACACTTATGATGGGTTTAAATCAGCGTGTAACTTCATTGTAAGTAGAGGAACATCTGTGTATAGACAGTCATGTGTCACTTAATTGGTGGGGGTATATTCTGAAAGATG
>NW_007228154.1:0-1403 GCF_000164805.1 Carlito syrichta
GATCGCCGGAGCCCAGCAGGTGGAGGCTGCGGTGGCCGGAGCGGCCACTGCACTCCAGTCGGGGCGGCAGAGTGAGACTCCAACTCAAAAAATAAAAAATAAATAAATAATTAAAAATAAATCAAACCATTGATCTGGGGGGGCGGGGAAGGAGCAAATTCAAATGTGACTTCAACTTAACTTGATTTAGCATATAAGCAATGTGATATTGTTAAAAATAAAATCACGGGCTTTTGAAATAAAACCTGCCTTGATTTAAACCTAGTTCTGCTACAATACAAGTTACACAGCCTTGAGTAAGCAAGAGCAACCACTCTGAGACTCAATGTCATTGGCAAATGGGAGTTCATTCTTCTCTTCTTTAACACATATTTTCAAAGATTAAATTAATATCAGGGATAAAATTTATATGGGTTACAAACTGGGATATCCTTTTGAAGACCCATAAACTAGAGAGTATAAACAATAGAAATAAAAATAACTCAGAAAGGATATTTCAATGACTGATTAGAGAGACAATATGAGTAATGCCTTTTGTAATGTGAAAAAATAGTAATAATTTTTTAAAATCTCACAAAAGCTAGACAGAATAGTGATGGAATCAGTCATCTATATATTTCTATATATGTACTAGAATACTATCACATGAAAAGTAGAGTTTCCTTTTCCTTTTTTTGCCTTGCTTTGTTGACAAGTGCTGCTCTTTGAAGTTTATGGGCAAAATATAGGAACACACTTTTCTGGTTCTTCTTTCTGATAACAAGAAAGGATTGGTTAGTAAAGTGGAAATAAGGGTAATGTTGGGGAAAGTAGCCTTAGTGTTCTTTAGTGTTTAACAGCCAAGAAAAAGAAAACTGGTTCAGACTATTAAAAATTGCTGTCAAAGAAGTCTCCTTTCAGGAGAAATGTTTAAATGCAAATAGCCTAATCTCGGAGAACCAGTGGAGATGGATAGCCCAAGAATCAGAACTTGACAGCTCTTCCCTGTCAATATCGTTAGGTAGGATTTGGACAGATGTCCTAGACAACAGAGCAACAAATACTGTGAAGTTCATAAAAGAGCATAAACTTGTAAAGGGAAGACAGATGGATCTAGAGGAATGAGAGAGTGCCAAATTGGATTCTGGTAGGGAAGAAAAGTGGGAGCTCTACAAAGAGACATCGGAAGTACGCACACTATGAAGGGTCTTGCACATATAGTGGAAAGATATTTTCAACAAGGGCATAATGACAAAGCTTTGAGGATGGCTAGAGTCTGTATGAAGCAGAGGTTCAGCGCTTGGGACAGATGGGGTAGTGTTAAGCATGACAATAAGAAAGTATTCTCAGACCCTCTTTTTTTTAATTCTCTATAATTGACAATGATCTTTTTTAATTGGACAGGGTAAAACAGGCTATTAATA
>NW_007228155.1:0-8111 GCF_000164805.1 Carlito syrichta
AGGACCAAATTTTCTTAATAATTTTAGGAAACAATCTAACAACAATGTTAGATTATTGGAAGAATTTGTAATTATCGGTTTGTCTCTTACAATTAAAAATGCGTGCCCCAAGAAGAAAACTTTGTCTGCTTTGCTTAATACACGTGATGACTAGCATATAGAAGACTAATGGTAAATATTTAATGCACAATTGAATGAGAAATGTTAATGCTTTCTCTTCAACAAAAATGTTGAAGTACCTAGCATGGCATAACGTTAAGACTTTAGAACAAGGAATAGACTATTTGATAACCAGATGGTGCTTTAATTCACTTTGACCCTGGGTAAATATCACTTACAATTTCTGCTGACTAAAATGGAAAGACAATAGTCATGAAATACTTTATCTAATCTCTTAAATGTTTTCGAGCTCAGATCGACTTTTATTTGTAAAATTATTTTTTATTATTTTTATTATTTTAAATTCCTTTTACTAAACCTACAATATTTTATTTGTGTAAAGAATTATTGTCATTACATATTTCAGCCTGGAGTGATGATGTGTCCCAATATTTGCTGTAAACTAAACCTCAACTTCTGAATTATATTGTAGCATCTGTTCTCAAAAGAAGTATAAGATTGAAAAGTATTCCCAAATAGACCAGACAGTGAGGTTTTTTTAGAGTTGTATACTGTGTCTTATTCATTCTAATGTCACCAGAACTGAAGATCTTTACATCAAACTCACTAAACTGTGGTAATTATGATGCATTATCATATATATGAATGAGCACATGCACCTACATGCAATCTTACACTTTCAGAAAAGTTATTACTCTATATTGTCTAATCTTGATTGATTCAGATTCTATTAACACAACAGCATCAAAACATTACCATGTTTACCTAACCCTGACTTGTATCCCACAATTTAAAATAAAAATTTTAAATTAAAAAAAAATTACTATGCAAGTTTCTAAACAGAGAATGCATGTGGTCTCTAAATTTTAATTATTCATAACCTAATAAAGACTTAAATCTTTGATAGTTTTGTTGTGTTAAGTTTTTCCTATTTGTCATGGTACTCAGAACTAGTTTCATACACAAGCTATTTTACTGTAAAGCTTTTTATTTAGCCATTTGAAATTAATATTTTATTTTCCTTTTATTTTGGAGAAAAATGTACATTTCATGATAAGTAAAATATATCTGAAGCCTCTCAAATAATTTACTCATGGTTGAAAATAAGCAGGAGTGATTAGAGCTTCAAATCAGAAAACTTCAGAGAGCCAGAAGCTATCAAAATGTGCAGCTTTTATGAACAATTTCTCACTCATTGCCATATAGCAATCACCAGTGATACACTCTAGTTTTTTCTAAAGCATATATAATTGGGCAAATCATCTAAACCCCCACAAGCAGGCAATTATTCAACTACATTGATGTAAAATCACAGGGTCCAGTACTTCATTAGAATATACCATAATCCCTTGCTCTCGTCTTAACCTTCACTGTGAAAAATCTAATTCATCCAAAATTGACACAGTGTCCTGTTGGTTATGCAAATAGTGGCAATGCAGGACATGGAGTTTCAAGCCACTCTTCTATCTCCGGTCCCATGTGTAGGGCTCTTATCCAAATCTTTAAATAGAGCCTATGAGTTCTAATAACTATTCAACTAACACATATAAGCTCCCTTTGTGCTCCTTTTTGAAAATGTGCTTATCTTTTTCTCTTACAGAAAAGAGAGGGAGACATTGACAGAGGAGATTGAATGGCACTGCCACACCAGAGGAATAGCTGGGAAAAGAAGCCAGAGGGCACTTGGGTACAACAAAGACCGTAAGAAGAGTATTATATAAAGCTGCACCAGGGGGAGGATGTTACCTTCACCTCTCTCTTCGTCTTTGTTCTTATAGCCTAGTTGTTTCTCTCTTGACCCTGTCTTTGCATTGCATGGGAAAGAGTACATTTTGAGTCATTCCCACCTGGAATCAGATGCCGTATCTGATATTGACTAAAAGTACAAGCTTGACCATATTCTTTAATATCTCTGAGCTTATGAAAGATGGGGATGGCTGTCTCTGAAGTGTGGGACAACTAGGACAATGCTAGGCGTATAGGTGCAGCTATATAAACCATCTAATCCGAAGAAGGATTTGTTCTCACTGAAATGCACTGAGTATTTTTTAACGCTTTCCATTTCTAAAAAGTTGTGATTTAATAACCATGACAGGAAGAAGATTTGATGCAAATATGATTGTTACATGGAGCCTGAGGAAATATACCTATGGAAAGGCATATGTCTTTGATTCTGAGTCATGATTTCAGTTTGATTTTTCCTAATATGCCAGCCAGTGATACAAAGTCAAATAAAGCTTTACAACATGAATTAAAAATTGTCACTTTATACCTTTACTCAGTTTTCATGTGACCTCAAAGGCAAGATTAGAGGACTATATGATAAAATGTTTCCCTACTTTATTAATAGTAACAATAAGAATAATAATGATTGTATACTTTAGTGAGTACATACTGTTTAACCTAAGTTAATTGATATATGCTAAGTATTTCATTTAATCCTCACAACACATCTATGACTTCATTGCTATTTTTATCTTCACTTTACAAAAAGGGGTACTGAATATTATAGACATCGAGTAACTTGACCAAGGGTACACGATCAGTAAATGACTGAGTGAAGAGTCAAATCTAAGGATTCTAAATCTATCATAAACAACCATTTAGTCTAGGTACGTACTAGCTGCTTCCTGTTAGATGGTTAACACTGTCTGAGTTTTTCTTTTTTCCACTGAGCAAATCTGCTGCCACTGAGGCAAATCACTGTCTCTCAGAAGGCAATCAGAGAGCTCTCTTAACTTGCTTCTAGTAAGCCTAACAGTTCCACTGGTTGTTTGTAAAACAATAATTCTCAACCTTGGTTGCCAAGTAGACATGTCTAGGGAACTTTAATATTTTTTGAGCTCTACCTCTATTATTTTTTTGACTCTATCCATAGGGTTTTGATTTAATTGGTCTGGCCTGGGCATAAAAAGTTTTAAAATTTCTTCTAGTGATTCTGTTTGGAAAGTACTGCTCTACAGCTTTGGAACTCACTCTCTCTCCTTTCTGACTGTGCAGTCAAGTAGAGTCCTATGGTCCTGGTTTTAAATTGGATGTATGTGGCAGTTGAGTTGTATAAAAGTTCCAGGTTTGGAAAGGACAAGAAAATGACAATGATGCTGCTGCTGTTGTTGATGTAACATTTACTGATTATTGCTCAATGCTAATCATTTACATATATTCACATGCATTATTAATTAAGCTATATTACTTTTTTATTTATTCAGAATTAAAGGTACAGAGAATTTAAGTTATTTGATCCAGATCTAAGCCAGGTATTCCACTTACTGTGGGTGACTTCAAATATATGCTATTTTTTGAGTTGGAGTTTCACTCTGTTGCCCAGGCTGGAGTGCAGTGGAATGCTCACAGGCACCACAATCTCAAACTGCTGGGCTCAGGCAATCGTTCCGCCTCAGCCTTCCAAGTACCTGGAACTACAGGAGCATGCCTCCATGCCTAGCTAATTTTTTTGATTTATTGCAGAGACGAGGTTTCATCATGTTGCCCAGGCTAGTCTCAAGCCCCTTAGCTCAGGAAATTCAAATACCTGCTTTTAATCACAAGTTAGATCATGAAGTAGGAAAGGATGGGTAGGTTTGGTAGCTGATGATGATTATTACATGACTGAAGGGCAATTTTTTGCAGGGAATTAATATACTTTATAGTCTGATCAATTGAATGACAGAGCGAAGTGGTGTAGGAGGAGTAGGTTTTCATTTCAGTCAACTCTTCTTTGGAGAAACTCCAGTTGCCAACAAAAAAAAAAATCTGCTCTTGATGCTACAAGCCAAATATGTCAGAGTTGGCATAAAATTATTCCTAGGAGAAGAGCCAAGATCTTAACCACAGGACAGAGATCAGAGTGGGAAGGGAAGGCTGATAGAGAAGTGCTGGACAAGATAGAGTATCAACTTTAACAAAATAGAAACTGAAGGCCAAGGAGAAGTATTTGTTTTTAAAATAAAAGGGTGGTGAGGAAATCAGTGAGCTATCAAAGAGTGAATATGCTCAAGTTCTGTTTATAAGCATCCTCTGAATATAATCATTCTGTACTTAGGTTTGCTCCTATAGTAAAAGTAAACAGCAACAAAACACTAAGAGATTGGATAGAAATTTGATGAACTTGGAAATTTAAAGGAATGAAAAAGTATATTCATGAATTCCAGAATGTGACAATGATATTTGAGGGAAAATGCACAGCTAGAACCAAGGCTTTGATCTCTGAACTATTAAGAGAAGTAACAGCAAAATTCCAACTATGAGAAAGTGTGTTAGTAGGCTTCCAGTGATACCTATTTCATCATCCCAAATACTCATCTCTAGGTAATTTTTAAAAAAGACAGATATTATAGACAGTAATATTTTAAAAGTTGTTTTTTCAAAGCTATCTTGTAAATTCCCATATATTGTCCCTTTCACGGTATTTTTATTTGTACTATTTTGTTATAAGCTTTCAAAATACTCAGAGACAGATTGGACAGATGCCTTTAAAAAAAATTTTTTTTAAAGCAGGTGAAATAATAAAGTCAAGTGCCAGCATAAAGTAGTGATTGAAATGGGTATTGCTGGCCTTTTTAAAAGATTGCCTTTGGCAGGATTTTTCTTTCCAGCATAAACTTGACTTACATAAACCTTAAAAACATGAATTAGCAATCATAGTAAATGAATCCCTCATGAACTTGTTACTATGGGGCTTATTCAAAAAACTTCTCCAAGTCTCTGCACCTTTTGCAGTGAACAAAATTATTTAGTGTACTGCTCCTTAAGGGTCAGAATGTAAGATACGAAATAACATTTTAAAAGCTGGGTTTTTGAGATAGATATGGATTAGTATATACACTTGTATTTAAGAAATTTTAGGGTCTCACAATTATAAGCAATTCTTGCGGGGGAAAAAAAAAATTAGAGGAAGAATAGGCCATGACAACAAATTCATGATCTGAGCAAAATGTAAGTATAATATTGGTACCAATAGTTTAATTTTAATTTTATTCTATTATCACTTCATAATTTTGTTTCTAGCATGGCATCTTCTTGGCTTCTGCTCACAGTGTTATTTCCTATACATTGGCAGAGTACCAGTAATGCATTTACAAATACTGCTGCTGTAATTGAAGAAGACTCTGACACAAAGTTTGATGTGATCATCTAAAAAGTTTAACTAGACCATCTCCCCTTCTTTCTTCTTTCTTTCTTCTTTCTTTCTCCACTTCCTTCACCAGATTCAGCAGAAGAAATGGGAACCATACTCTATTTAGTCCATATGGATTTATATTTTGGTTTATAGGTACAATCATAAAGTTAGATAAAATGAATATGTTCTAGCATTTGATAACAGAGTAGGGTGGTTAATACAAATATAGTGTATATCTTAAAACAGCTAGAAGAGTGTGTGAGTGTGTCTGATATTCTCTGAAGAATAAGAAATGAAAACTGAAGTGGGTCTTAGAAGATGTCCTATAATTTCCAAACAGGATATAGTTCAGAAACAAACAGTCATATATAAATATAGTATTATCTCTTTCTTTCTTTTTGACAGGTTAATTCTTTAAATAAAGATAAAAACCTATTCAGTTAGAAATTTCCTCAATTCTATTACTAATATACTAGCAAACTGTTTCAGTTCTCTGAGTCTTAGTTTTCTCACCACTGAAACAGGCTATTAGGTTAGGTGAATGACTTTCTAACTTGACATATAGAGGCTTTACATTCCTGGAAGGTACTCTAGGAGTCAGTGTAAGGGAAGAAGGTGGCCTGGTAATTTGAGTTCTTTGTTCAGCTCTATAGATTTGAGCACATCATTTGCCTTATATGGTGAAATTCAAAGTAATACATTATTTACAAAAGTTTGCAATTCAAATAAGCTTGAAAGTCACCTGAATAGATGATTGTAAGCATACGTTCAGCTTGAGCATATTATATTTTCAATTATATTACATACACAATAACAATACTTTACTTTTCCCAGAGTCTGAATATGTGTAGAACACAAAAAGAAGCAGAACTTAAATGTTCTGACTTGGCAGTCTTTTCTGTGCTGACCAAATATCTTAAGAACTAAAACCTGAAACGTATACTTCCCAAGGCATAAGTAACCTGAAAGCCTCTTTCCCATTCTTCCTGGATACTCTCTGTGTTCATTCTTCTACATTTGAGCTAGGAAAAGAGACAGAAGTCAAGACCTGGTGGTGGTGTCATCTTTCCAAGGAAGAGTTGTTATTTTCAGTCTTTTTGAGAGTAATAGGTTACTCAAGGTCCTCCATTTTGGCCAAAGGTAACATTTCTGTACAATTTTCTAAGTAACATTACCTATCTACCATACCAATATGTATAATCCTTAGAAATAAAGCATACTTCTCTGGTCTGTCCCTGTGCTTCAAGGGCTACACCATTTTTTTTCTATATAGAAAACTACCTTCTTCATTAGGACAACATTAATATCCATATATCTGTTTCAGCACATTCACAATCTGCCTTGGATTATAGAATATGAGTAAGAAAAAATTCTTTGGAATTAGCTTAGACTTAATACTAAATCATGGTTTTATCTTCTATTAGTTGTGAACATCCATGCCAGTCATTTAATCTCTCAGAGATTCAGTTTCCTCACTTGTAAGATTTTAGAAGTATAGATTCATGCATGTATCATCATAAAAATTAAATAAAATAATGCATATAAAAACTCTATAGTGTCTGACTCATGTGTGGAGCAAAGGAATCTTTTAATGTTTTCTGATTTTCTTGAGAGTGAATATAGCCAATAAAATACCAAAGATTGTTTGTTTGTAGATAATTCACTCATTAAACTATAAAAGCAAAAGAGGTAGTCCCTGTTGAGAGTGTTAGGTTAAGAATTCCAGTAAAGGCCTCCAAAATGTTAGGTAGTATCCACCAGGGTGGAGTTGTGTGATCTGGTACCATGAGATGAACACAAAGAATTGCACAGAAGTTAGACAGGAAAAATATAGTTTATTTAAAAAGTAAATGAGAGAGAGAGAGAGAGAGAAAGAGAGAGAGAGAGAGTGAAGACTCATCTCTCCAAGGCAGGAGAGGGGGCCAAAGCTTAGGAAATACGGTGGTGACCATAGCTCAAAAAGCACATGGCCACACCAGAGTAAAGCAATGGTCACTAGCTATTGAAGTCCAATCCTTTTTAAACTTTCCCTTTTATGGAGAAGGTCATTAAGGTGATTGGGTGGTAGCTTGTTCCGCATCACTGTGGAAAGCAGGTACTTACAGGTAGTGGTGCCAAGTGATGAACAGCAGGCAGATGCGTGTGTTAGTCACAGGTTTGCTGCCTGGGTGATGGGTTCTGTCTGTGTAATGAAGGTCACAAAGGGCTGGTAAGATTAACCTGGGTCTTATGGGTGGAGGCAAATACTTGAGATGGCAAAGGTAATTAATACAAAACAAGCTGGAGAGGGAGTTGTAAAACAATTATCAACAGCTACCTCTGAGAAACCAGTTCTGCTCTTGGCTAGTGGATTAGGAGGCAAATTAAAGGGATCTGCTAGAAAAATATGACAAGTTGGCTGTGTTAAAATGGCTGCTTATTGGCTACATTGATTCTGTGTTATGTCCTTTCATTTCCTCCTCTTGTTATTTGAAAATATTCTTATTTATACCTGAGAATAGAAATGAAAGTCAGGATTCTGTAGATGCTTCCTGCTGGATAGGGGTATAGAGGTGTCCTTACCTGTTTAGAGCAAGAGGAGGAGATGAGAGGACAGAGATAAATGGGGTTGCTAAGTATCTTTAGTATCTGTATACAAAGCCCTGTATACAAGCGTATACTATTAGAATTAATATTCCAGCCGGGCTCAGTGGCTCAGCTTGTAATCCTGCGCCTTTGGGAGGCTGAGGTGAGTGGATTGCCTGAGCCCGCGGGTTCGAGACCCGCCTGGGCAGCAAGACCCCATCTCTACAATAAATCAAAAAAATCAGCCGGGTGTGGTAGCGCATGCCTGTAATTCTGGCTACTCGGAAGGCTGAGGTGGAAGGATCGC